>NW_026961310.1:0-113000 GCF_963924245.1 Chroicocephalus ridibundus
AAAACTACGCCTTGTTCTAAAGCTCTTAGGGAACCGCTTGCGTAGCCCCACAGGCCTGGGGGCTGCGGGCTTTCCTGCTGCCTTCAGCCTCGACATCACCCTTTCCCACTTGACGCCGCGCCAGGCACAAAAATGGCCATACGGCTGGAGATGGTTCCCCAGCCCAAAGAGCCAGCAGGGAAAACTACGCCTTGTTCTAAAGCTCTTTGGGAACCGCTTGCGTAGCCCCACAGACCTGGGGGCTGCGGGTTTTCCTGCTGCCTTCAGCCTTGACATGACCGTTTCCCACTTGGTGCCGCGCCAGGCACAAAATTGGCTATACGGCTGAAGATAGGTCCCCCGCCCAAGGAGCCAGCAGGAAAAACTAGGCCTTGTTCTAAAGCTCTTTGGGAACCGCTTGCGTAGCCCCACAGACCTGGGGGCTGCGGGCTTTCCTGCTGCCTTCAGCCTCCACACCACTCTTTCCCACTTGGCGTCGCGCCAGGCACAAAAATGGCTATACGGCTGGAGATGGGTCCCCCGCCCAAGGAGCCAACAGGGAAAACTATGCCTTGTTCTAAAGCTCTTTGGGAACCGCTTGCGTAGCCCCAAAGACCTGGGGGCTACAGGTATTTCTGCTGCCTTCAGCCTCGACACCACCCTTTCCACTTGGCGCCGCACCAGGCACAAAAATGGCCATATGGCTGGAGATGGTTCCCCCACCCAAGGAGCCAGCAGGGAAAACTATGCCTTGTTCTAAAGCTCTTTGGGAACCGCTTGCGTAACCCCACAGACCTGGGTGCTGCGGGCTGTCCTGCTGCCTTCAGCCTCGACACAACCCTTTCCCACTTGGTGCCACGCCAGGCACAAAAACAGCCATACGGCTGGAGATGGGTCCCCTGCCCAAAGAGCCAGCAGGGAAAACTACGCCTTGTTCTAAAGCTCTTTGGGAACCGCTTGCGTAGCCCCACAGACCTGGGGGCTGCGGGTTTTCCTGCTGCCTTCAGCCTTGACATGACCATTTCCCACTTGGTGCCGCGCCAGACACAAAAATGGCCATACGGCTGGAGATGTGTCCCCCGCCCAAAGACCCAGAGGGGAAAACTAGACCTTGTTCTAAAGCTCTTTCGGAACCGCTTGCGTAGCACCCACAGACCTGGGGGCTGCAGGCTTTCCTGCTGCCTTCAGCCTCAATACTACGCTTTCCCACTAGGTGTTGCTCCAGGCCCAAAAATGGCCATACGGCTGGAGATGGGTCCCCCGCTCAAGGAGCCAGCAGGGAAAACTATGCCTTGTTCTAAAGCTCTTAAGGAACCGCTTGCGTAGCCCCACAGACCTGGTGATGCGAGCTTTCCTGCTGCCTTCAGCCTTGACTCCACCTTTTCCCACTTGGCGCCGCGCCAGGCACAAAAATGGCCATACGGCTGGAGATGGGTCCCCCGCCCATGGAGCCAGCAGGGAAAACTAGGCCTTGTTCTAAAGCTATTTCGGAACCGCTTGCGTAGCCCCACAGACCTGGGGGCTGCAGGCTTTTCTGCTGCCTTCAGCCTCAAAACCGCCCTTTCCACTTGGCGCCGCGCCAGGCACAAAAATGGCCTTACAGCTGGAGATGGGTCCCCCGCACAACGAGCTAGCAGGGTAAAATAGGCCTTGTTCTAAAGCTCTTTGGGAACCGCTTGCATAGCCCAACAGACCTGGGGGCTGCGGGCTTTCCTGCTGCCTTCAGCCTCCACACCACCCTTTCCCACTTGGTGCCACGCCAGACACAAAAACAGCCATACGGCTGGGGATGGGTCCCCCGCCCAAGGAGCCAGCAGGGAAAACTATGTCTTGTTCTAAAGCTCTTTGGGAACCGCTTGCGTAGCCGCACAGACCTGGGTGCTGCGGGCTTTCCTGCTGCCTTCAGCCTCGACAACACCCTTTCCCACTTGGCGTCGCGCCAGGCACAAAAATGGCCATATGGCTGGAGATGGGTCGCCCACACAAGGAGCCAGCAGGGAAAACAATGCCTTCTTCTAAAGCTCTTTGGGAACCGCTTGCGTAGCCCAACAGACCTGGGGGCTGCGGGCTTTCCTGCTGCCTTCAGCCTCCACACCACACTTTCCCAATTGGCGCCGCGCCAGGCACAAAAACAGCCATACGGCTGGAGATGCGTCCCTCGCCGAAAGAACCAGCAGGGAAAACTAGGCCTTCTTCAAAGATCTTTGGGAAGCGATTGCGTAGCCCTACAGACCTGGGGGCTGCAGGTATTTCTGCTGCCTTCAGCCTCGACACCACCCTTTCCCACTTGGCGCCGCGCTAGGCACAAAAATGGCCATACGGCTGGAGATGGGTCCCCCGCCCAAGGAGCCAGCAGGGAAAACTATGCCTTGTTCTGAAGCTCTTTGGGAACCGCTTGCGTAGCCCCTCAGACCTGGGGGCTGCAGGCTTTCCTGCTGCCTTCAGCCTCAATACTACGCTTTCCCACTAGGTGTTTCTCCAGGCCCAAAAATGGCCATACGGCTGGAGATGGGTCCCCCGCCCAAGGAGCCAGCAGGGAAAACTATGCCTTGTTCTAAAGCTATTTCGGAACCGCTTGCGTAGCCCCACAGACCTGGGGGCTGCAGGCTTTTCTGCTGCCTTCAGCCTCAAAACCGCCCTTTCCACTTGGCGCCGCGCCAGGCACAAAAATGGCCTTACAGCTGGAGATGGGTCCCCCGCACAACGAGCTAGGAGGGTAAAATAGGCCTTGTTCTAAAGCTCTTTGGGAACCGCTTGCATAGCCCCACAGACCTGGGGGCTGCAGGTATTTCTGCTGCCTTCAGCCTCGACACCACCCTTTCCCACTTGGCGCCGCGCTAGGCACAAAAATGGCCATACGGCTGGAGATGGGTCCCCAGCCCAAAGAGCCAGCAGGGAAAACTATGCCTTGTTCTAAAGCTCTTTGGGAACCTCTTGCGTAGCCCCACAGACCTGGGGGCTGCGGGCTTTCCTGCTGCCTTCAGCCTCGACATCACCCTTTCCCACTTGGCGCCGCACCAGGCACAAAAATGGCCATACGGCTGGAGATGTGTCCCCCGCCCAAAGACCCAGAGGGGAAAACGAGAACTTGCTCTAAAACTCTTTCGGAACCGCTTGCGTAGCACCCACAGACCTGGGGGCTGCAGGCTTTCCTGCTGCCTTCAGCCTCAATACTACGCTTTCCCACTAGGTGTTGCTCCAGGCCCAAAAATGGCCATACGGCTGGAGATGGGTCCCCCGCCCAAAGAGCCAGCAGGGAAAACTATGCCTTGTTCTAAAGCTCTTAAGGAACCGCTTGCGTAGCCCCACAGACCTGGGGATGCGAGCTTTCCTGCTGCCTTCAGCCTTGAAACCACCCTTTCCCACTTGGCGCCGGGCCAGGCACAAAAATGGCCTTACAGCTGGAGATGGGTCTCCCGCACAACGAGCTAGCAGGGTAAAATAGGCCTTGTTCTAAAGCTCTTTGGGAACCGCTTGCGTAGCCCCAAAGACCTTGGGGCTACAGGTATTTCTGCTGCCTTCAGACTCGACACCACCCTTTCCACTTGGTGCCACACCAGGCACAAAAACAGCCATACGGCTGGGGATGGGTCCCCCGCCCAAGGAGCCAGCAGGGAAAACTATGTCTTGTTCTAAAGCTCTTTGGGAAACGCTTGCGTAGCCGCACAGACCTGGGGGCTGCGGGCTTTCCTGCTGCCTTCAGCCTCGACAACACCCTTTCCCACTTGGCGTCGCGCCAGGCACAAAAATGGCCATATGGCTGGAGATGGGTCGCCCACACAAGGAGCCAGCAGGGAAAACAATGCCTTCTTCTAAAGCTCTTTGGGAACCGCTTGCGTAGCCCCACAGACCTGGGGGCTGCGGGCTTTCCTGCTGCCTTCAGCCTCCACACCACACTTTCCCACTTGGCGCCGCGCCAGGCACAAAAACAGCCATACGGCTGGAGATGCGTCCCTCGCCGAAAGAACCAGCAGGGAAAACAATGCCTTCTTCTAAAGATCTTTGGGAAGCGATTGCGTAGCCCTACAGACCTGGGTGCTGCAGGTATTTCTGCTACCTTCAGCCTCGACACCACCCTTTCCCAATTGGCGCCGCGCTAGGCACAAAAATGGCCATACGGCTGGAGATGGATCCCCCGCCCAAGGAGCCAGCAGGGAAAACTATGCCTTGTTCTGAAGCTCTTTGGGAACCGCTTGCGTAGCACCCACAGACCTGGGGGCTGCAGGCTTTCCTGCTGCCTTCAACCTCAATATTACGCTTTCCCACTAGGTGTCGCTCCAGGCACAAAAATGGCCATAAGGCTAGATATGGGTCCCCCGCCCAAGGAGCCAGCAGGGAAAACTAGGCCTTGTTCTGAAGCTCTTTGGGAACCGCTTGCATAGCACCCACAGACCTGGGGGCTGCGGGCCTTCCTGCTGCCTTCAGCCTCGACACCACCCTTTCCCACTTGGCGCCGCGCCAGGCACAAAAATGGCCATACGTCTGGAAAATGGTCCCCCGCCCAAGGAGCCAGCAGGGAAAACTAGGCCTTGTTCTAAAGCTCTTTGGGAACCGCTTGCGTAGCCCCACAGACCTGGGGGCTGCAGGCTTTCCTGCTGCCTTCTGCCTTGACATGACCCTTTGCCACTTGGGGCCGCGCTAGCTACAAAAATGGCCATACGGCTGGAGATGGGTCCCACACCCAAAGAGCCAGCAGGGAAAACTATGCCTTGTTCTAATGCTCTTTGGGATCCGCTTGCGTAGCACCCACAGACCTGAGGGCTGCAGTCTTTCCTGCTGCCTTCAACCTCAATATTATGCTTTCCCACTAGGTGTCGCTCCAGGCACAAAAATGGCCATAAGGCTAGATATGGGTCCCCCGCCTAAGGAGCCAGCAGGGAAAACTATGCCTTGTTCTAAAGCTATTTGGGAACCTCTTGCGTAGCCCCACAGACCTGGGGGCTGCGGGCCTTCCTGCTGCCTTCAGCCTCGACACCACCCTTTCCCTCTTGGCGCCGCACCAGGCACAAAAATGGCCATATGGCTGGAGATGGGTCGCCCGCACAAGGAGACAGCAGGGAAAACTAGGCCTTGATCTAAAACTCTTTGGGAACCGCTTGCGTAGCCCCAAAGACCTGGGGGCTGCAGGTTTTTCTGCTGCCTTCAGCCTCGACACCACCCTTTCCCACTTGGCGCCACGCTAGGCCCAAAAATGGCCATACGGCTGGAGATGGGTCCCCCGCCCAAGGAGCCAGCAGGGAAAACTATGCCTTGTTCTAAAGCTCTTAAGGAACCGCTTGCGTAGCCCCACAGACCTGGGGATGCGAGCTTTCCTGCTGCCTTCAGCCTTGACACCACCCTTTCCCACTTGGCGCCGCGCCAGGCACAAAAATGGCCATACGGCTGGAGATGGGTCCCCTGCCCATGGAGCCAGCAGGGAAAACTAGGCCTTGTTCTAAAGCTCTTTGGGAACCGCTTGCGTAGCCCCACAGACCTGGGGCTGCAGGCTTTTCTGCTGCCTTCAGACTCAAAACCGCCCTTTCCACTTCGCGCCGGGCCAGGCACAAAAATGGTGGCCTTACAGCTGGAGATGGGTCCCCCGCACAACGAGCTAGCAGGGTAAAATAGGCCTTGTTCTAAAGCTCTTTGGGAACCGCTTGCATAGCCCCACAGACCTGGGGGCTGCGGGCTTTCCTGCTGCCTTCAGCCTCCACACCACCCTTTCCCACTTGGTGCCACACCAGGCACAAAAATGGCCATACGTATGGACAATGGTCCCCCGCCCAAGGAGCCAGCAGGGAAAACTAGGCCTTGTTCTAAAGCTCTTCGGGAACCGCTTGCGTAACCCCACAGACCTGGGTGCTGCGGGCTGTCCTGCTGCCTTCAGCCTCGACACCACCCTTTCCCACTTGGTGCCACGCCAGGCACAAAAACAGCAATACGGCTGGAGATGGGTCCCCCGCCCAAAGAGCCAGCAGGGAAAACTACGCCTTGTTCTAAATCTCTTTGGGAACCGCTTGCGTAGCCCCACAGACCTGGGGGCTGCGGGCTTTCCTTCTGCCTTCAGCCTTGACATGACCCTTTCCCTCTTGGCGCCGCACCAGGCACAAAAATGGCCATACGGCTGGAGATGGGTCCGCAGCCCAAAGACCCGGAAGGGAAAACTAGGCCTTGTTCTAAAGCTCTTTGGGAACCGCTTGCGTAGCACCCACAGACCTGGGGGCTGCAGGCTTTCCTGCTGCCTTCAACCTCAATATTACGCTTTCCCACTAGGTGTCGCTCCAGGCACAAAAATGGCCATAAGGCTAGATATGGGTCCCCCGCCCAAGGAGCCAGCAGGGAAAACTAGGCCTTGTTCTGAAGCTCTTTGGGAACCGCTTGCATAGCACCCACAGACCTGGGGGCTGCGGGCCTTCCTGCTGCCTTCAGCCTCGACACCACCCTTTCCCACTTGGCGCCGCGCCAGGCACAAAAATGGCCATACATCTGGAAAATGGTCCCCCGCCCAAGGAGCCAGCAGGGAAAACTAGGCCTTGTTCTAAAGCTCTTTGGGAACCGCTTGCGTAGCCCCACAGACCTGGGGGCTGCAGGCTTTCCTGCTGCCTTCTGCCTTGACATGACCCTTTGCCACTTGGCGCCGCGCTAGCTACAAAAATGGCCATACGGCTGGAGATGGGTCCCACGCCCAAAGAGCCAGCAGGGAAAACTATGCCTTGTTCTAATGCTCTTTGGGATCCGCTTGTGTAGCACCCACAGACCTGAGGGCTGCAGTCTTTCCTGCTGCCTTCAACCTCAATATTATGCTTTCCCACTAGGTGTCGCTCCAGGCACAAAAATGGCCATAAGGCTAGATATGGGTCCCCCGCCTAAGGAGCCAGCAGGGAAAACTATGCCTTGTTCTAAAGCTATTTGGGAACCTCTTGCGTAGCCCCACAGACCTGGGGGCTGCGGGCCTTCCTGCTGCCTTCAGCCTCGACACCACCCTTTCCCTCTTGGCGCCGCACCAGGCACAAAAATGGCCATATGGCTGGAGATGGGTCGCCCGCACAAGGAGCCAGCAGGGAAAACTAGGCCTTGATCTAAAACTCTTTGGGAACCGCTTGCGTAGCCCCAAAGACCTGGGGGCTGCAGGTTTTTCTGCTGCCTTCAGCCTCGACACCACCCTTTCCCACTTGGCGCCACGCCAGGCACAAAAATGGCCATACGGCTGGAGATGTGTCCCCCGCCCAAAGACCCAGAAGGGAAAACTAGGCCTTGTTCTAAAGCTCTTTGGGAACCGCTTGCGTAGCACCCACAGACCTGGGGGCTGCAGGCTTTCCTGCTGCCTTCAGCCTCAATACTACGCTTTCCCACTAGGTGTTGCTCCAGGCCCAAAAATGGCCATACGGCTGGAGATGGGTCCCCCGCCCAAGGAGCCAGCAGGGAAAACTATGCCTTGTTCTAAAGCTCTTAAGGAACCGCTTGCGTAGCCCCACAGACCTGGGGATGCGAGCTTTCCTGCTGCCTTCAGCCTTGACACCACCCTTTCCCACTTGGTGCCGCGCCAGGCACAAAAATGGCCATACGGCTGGAGATGGGTCCCCTGCCCATGGAGCCACCAGGGAAAACTAGGCCTTGTTCTAAAGCTATTTGGGAACCGCTTGCGTAGCCCCACAGACCTGGGGCTGCAGGCTTTTCTGCTGCCTTCAGACTCAAAACCGCCCTTTCCACTTCGCGCCGGGCCAGGCACAAAAATGGTGGCCTTACAGCTGGAGATGGGTCCCCCGCACAACGAGCTAGCAGGGTAAAATAGGCCTTGTTCTAAAGCTCTTTGGGAACCGCTTGCATAGCCCCACAGACCTGGGGGCTGCGGGCTTTCCTGCTGCCTTCAGCCTCCACACCACCCTTTCCCACTTGGTGCCACACCAGGCACAAAAATGGCCATACGTCTGGACAATGGTCCCCCGCCCAAGGAGCCAGCAGGGAAAACTAGGCCTTGTTCTAAAGCTCTTTGGGAACCGCTTGCGTAACCCCACAGACCTGGGTGCTGCGGGCTGTCCTGCTGCCTTCAGCCTCGACACCACCCTTTCCCACTTGGTGCCACGCCAGGCACAAAAACAGCCATACGGCTGGAGATGGGTCCCCCGCCCAAAGAGCCAGCAGGGAAAACTACGCCTTGTTCTAAATCTCTTTGGGAACCGCTTGCGTAGCCCCACAGACCTGGGGGCTGCGGGCTTTCCTTCTGCCTTCAGCCTTGACATGACCATTTCCCACTTGGTGCCACGCCAGGCACAAAAATGGCTATACGGCTGAAGATAGGTCCCCCGCCCAAGGAGCCAGCAGGAAAAACTAGGCCTTGTTCTAAAGCTCTTTGGGAACCGCTTGCGTAGCCCCACAGACCTGGGGGCTGCGGTCCTTTCTGCTGCCTTCAGCCTCGAAACCACCCTTTCCCACTTGGCTCCGCGCCAGGCACAAAAATGGCCATACGGCTAGATATGGGTCCCCCGCCCAAGGAGCCAGCAGGGAAAACTATGCCTTCTTCTAAAGCTCTTTGGGAACCGCTTGCGTAGCCCCACAGACCTGGGGGCTGCGGGCTTTTCTGCTGCCTTCAGCCTCCACACCACACTTTCCCAATTGGCGCCGCGCCAGGCACAAAAACAGCCATACGGCTGGAGATGCGTCCCTCGCCGAAAGAACCAGCAGGGAAAACTAGGCCTTCTTCAAAGATCTTTGGGAAGCGATTGCGTAGCCCTACAGACCTGGGTGCTGCAGGTATTTCTGCTGCCTTCAGCCTCGACACCACCCTTTCCCACTTGGCGCCGCGCTAGGCACAAAAATGGCCATACGGCTGGAGATGGATCCCCAGCCCAAAGACCCAGCAGGGAAAACTATGCCTTGTTCTGAAGCTCTTTGGGAACCGCTTGCGTAGCACCCACAGACCTGGGGGCTGAAGGCTTTCCTGCTGCCTTCAACCTCAATATTACGCTTTCCCACTAGGTGTCGCTCCAGGCACAAAAATGGCCATAAGGCTAGATATGGGTCCCCCGCCCAAGGAGCCAGCAGGGAAAACTATGCCTTGTTCTAAAGCTATTTGGGAACCTCTTGCGTAGCCCCACAGAACTGGGGGCTGCGGGCCTTCCTGCTGCCTTCAGCCTCGACACCACCCTTTCCCTCTTGGCGCCGCACCAGGCACAAAAATGGCCATACGGCTGGAGATGGGTCCCCAGCCCAAAGACCCGGAAGGGAAAACTAGGCCTTGTTCTAAAGCTCTTTGGGAACAACTTGCGTAGCACCCACAGACCTGGGGGCTGCAGGCTTTCCTGCTGCCTTCAACCTCAATATTACGCTTTCCCACTAGGTGTCGCTCCAGGCACAAAAATGGCCATAAGGCTAGATATGGGTCCCCCGCCCAAGGAGCCAGCAGGGAAAACTAAGCCTTGTTCTAAAGCTCTTAGGGAACCTCTTGCATAGCAGCCACAGACCTGGGGGCTGCGGGCCTTCCTGCTGCCTTCAGCCTCGACACCACCCTTTCCCACTTGGCGCCGCGCCAGGCACAAAAATGGCCATACGTCTGGACAATGGTCCCCCGCCCAAGGAGCCAGCAGGGAAAACTAGGCCTTGTTCTAAAGCTCTTTGGGAACCGCTTGCGTAGCCCCACAGACCTGGGGGCTGCAGGCTTTCCTGCTGCCTTCTGCCTTGACATGACCCTTTGCCACTTGGCGCCGCGCTAGCTACAAAAATGGCCATACGACTGGGGATGGGTCCCAAGCCCAAAGAGCCAGCAGGGAAAACTATGCCTTGTTCTAAAGCTCTTTGGGAACCGCTTGCGTAGCACCCACAGACCTGAGGGCTGCAGGGTTTCCTGCTGCCTTCAACCTCAATATTATGCTTTCCCACTAGGTGTCGCTCCAGGCACAAAAATGGCCATAAGGCTAGATATGGGTCCCCCGCCCAAGGAGCCAGCAGGGAAAACTAGGCCTTGTTCTAAAGCTCTTTGGGAACCTCTTGCGTAGCCCCACAGACCTGGGGGCTGCGGGCCTTCCTGCTGCCTTCAGCCTCGACACCACACTTTCCCTCTTGGCGCCGCACGAGGCACAAAAATGGCCATATGGCTGGAGATGGGTCGCCCGCACAAGGAGCCAGCAGGGAAAACTAGGCCTTGATCTAAAGCTCTTTGGGAACCGCTTGCGTAGCCCCAAAGACCTGGGGGCTGCAGGTTTTTCTGCTGCCTTCAGCCTCGACACCACCCTTTCCCACTTGGCGCCGCGCCAGGCACAAAAATGGCCATACAGCTGGAGATGGTTCCCCCTACCAAACACCGAGCAGGCAAAAATAGGCCTTGTTCTAAAGCTCTTTGGGAACCGCTTGCGTAGCCCCACAGACCTGGGGTCTGCGGGCTTTCCTGCTGCCTTCAGCCTCGACATCACCCTTTCCCACTTGGCGCCGCGCCAGGGGCAAAAACGGCAATACGGCTGGAGATGGGTCCCCCGCCCAAGGAGCCAGCAGGGAAAACTAGGCCTTGTTCTAAAGCTCTTAGGGAACCTCTTGCGTAGCCCCACAGACCTGGGGGCTGCGGGCTTTCCTGCTGCCTTCAGCCTCCACACCACCCTTTCCCACTTGGCGCCGCACCAGGCACAAAAATGGCCATATGGCTGGAGATGTGTCCCCCGCCCAAAGACCCAGAGGGGAAAACTAGACCTTGTTCTAAAGCTCTTTGGGAACCGCTTGCGTAGCACCCACAGACCTGGGGGCTGCAGGCTTTCCTGCTGCCTTCAGCCTCAATACTACGCTTTCCCACTAGGTGTTGCTCCAGGCCCAAAAATGGCCATACGGCTGGAGATGGGTCCCCCGCCCAAGGAGCCAGCAGGGAAAACTATGCCTTGTTCTAAAGCTCTTAAGGAACCGCTTGCGTAGCCCCACAGACCTGGGGATGCGAGCTTTCCTGCTGCCTTCAGCCTTGACACCACCCTTTCCCACTTGGCGCCGCGCCAGGCACAAAAATGGCCATACGGCTGGAGATGGGTCCCCCGCCCATGGAGCCAGCAGGGAAAATTAGGCCTTCTTCTAAAGCTATTTCGGAACCGCTTGCGTAGCCCCACAGACCTGGGGGCTGCAGGCTTTTCTGCTGCCTTCAGCCTCAAAACCGCCCTTTCCACTTGGCGCCGCGCCAGGCACAAAAATGGCCTTACAGCTGGAGATGGGTCCCCCGCACAACGAGCTAGCAGGGTAAAATAGGCCTTGTTCTAAAGCTCTTTGGGAACCGCTTCCATAGCACCCACAGACCTGGGGGCTGAAGGCTTTCCTGCTGCCTTCAACCTCAATATTACGCTTTCCCACTAGGTGTCGCTCCAGGCACAAAAATGGCCATAAGGCTAGATATGGGTCCCCCGCCCAAGGAGCCAGCAGGGAAAACTATGCCTTGTTCTAAAGCTATTTGGGAACCTCTTGCGTAGCCCCACAGACCTGGGGGCTGCGGGCCTTCCTGCTGCCTTCAGCCTCGACACCACCCTTTCCCTTTTGGCGCCGCACCAGGCACAAAAATCGCCATACGGCTGGAGATGGGTCGCCCGCACAAGGAGACAGCAGGGAAAACTATGCCTTGTTCTAAAGCTCTTTGGGAACCGCTTGCGTAGCACCCACAGACCTGGGGGCTGCAGGCTTTCCTGCTGCCTTCAACCTCAATATTACTCTTTCCCACTAGGTGTCGCTCCAGGCACAAAAATGGCCATAAGGCTAGATATGGGTCCCCCGCCTAAGGAGCCAGCAGGGAAAACTATGCCTTGTTCTAAAGCTATTTGGGAACCTCTTGCGTAGCCCCACAGACCTGGGGGCTGCGGGCATTCCTGCTGCCTTCAGCCTCGACACCACCCTTTCCCACTTGGCGCCGCGCCAGGGGCAAAAATGGCAATACGGCTGGAGATGGGTCCCCCGCCCAAGGAGCCAGCAGGGAAAACTAGGCCTTGTTCTAAAGCTCTTTGGGAACCGCTTGCGTAGCCCCAAAGACCTGGGGGCTGCAGGCTTTCCTGCTGCCTTCAGCCTCAATACTACTATTTCCCACTAGGTGTTGCTCCAGGCCCAAAAATGGCCATACGGCTGGAGATGGGTCCCCCGCCCAAGGAGCCAGCAGGGAAAACTATGCCTTGTTCTAAAGCTCTTAGGGAACCGCTTGCGTAACCCCACAGACCTGGGGCTGCGAGCTTTCCTGCTGCCTTCAGCCTCAACACCACCATTTCCCACTTGGCGCCGCGCCAGGCACAAAAATGGCCATACGGCTGGAGATGGGTCCCCCGCCCAAGGAGCCAGCAGGGAAAACTACGCCTTGTTCTAAAGCTCTTAGGGAACCGCTTGCGTAGCCCCACAGACCTGGGGCTGCAGGCTTCCCTGCTGCCTTCAGCCTCGACACTACCCTTTCCCACTTGGCGCCGCACCAGGCACAAAAATGGCCATACGGCTGGAGATGTGTCCCCTGCCCAAAGACCCAGAAGGGAAAACTAGGCCTTGTTCTAAAGCTCTTTGGGAACCGCTTGCGTAGCACCCACAGACCTGGGGGCTGCAGGCTTTCCTGCTGCCTTCAGCCTCAATACTACGCTTTCCCACTAGGTGTTGCTCCAGGCCCAAAAATGGCCATACGGCTGGAGATGGGTCCCCCGCCCAAGGAGCCAGCAGGGAAAACTATTCCTTGTTCTAAAGCTCTTTGGGAACCGCTTGCGTAGCCCCAAAGACCTGGGGGCTGCAGGCTTTCCTGCTGCCTTCAGCCTCAATACTACGATTTCCCACTAGGTGTTGCTCCAGGCCCAAAAATGGCCATATGGCTGGAGATGGGTCCCCCGCCCAAGGAGCCAGCAGGGAAAACTATGCCTTGTTCTAAAGCTCTTAGGGAACCGCTTGCGTAGCCCCACAGACCTGGGGCTGCGAGCTTTCCTGCTGCCTTCAGCCTCGACACCACCCTTTCCCACTTGGCGCCGCGCCAGGCACAAAAATGGCCATACGGCTGGAGATGGGTCCCCCGCCCAAGGAGCCAGCAGGGAAAACTATGCCGTGTTCTAAAGCTCTATGGGAACCGCTTGCGTAGCCCCACAGACCTGGGGGCTGCGGGCTTTCCTGCTGCCTTCAGCCTCGACATCACCCTTTCCCACTTGGCGCCGCGCCAGGGGCAAAAATGGCAATACGGCTGGAGATGGGTCCCCCGCCCAAGGAGCCAGCAGGGAAAACTAGGCCTTGTTCTAAAGCTATTTGGGAACCGCTTGCGTAGCCCCACAGACCTGGGGCTGCAGGCTTTTCTGCTGCCTTCAGACTCAAAACCGCCCTTTCCACTTCGCGCCGGGCCAGGCACAAAAATGGTGGCCTTACAGCTGGAGATGGGTCCCCCGCACAACGAGCTAGCAGGGTAAAATAGGCCTTGTTCTAAAGCTCTTTGGGAACCGCTTGCATAGCCCCACAGACCTGGGGGCTGCGGGCTTTCCTGCTGCCTTCAGCCTCCACACCACCCTTTCCCACTTGGTGCCACACCAGGCACAAAAATGGCCATACGTCTGGACAATGGTCCCCCGCCCAAGGAGCCAGCAGGGAAAACTAGGCCTTGTTCTAAAGCTCTTTGGGAACCGCTTGCGTAACCCCACAGACCTGGGTGCTGCGGGCTGTCCTGCTGCCTTCAGCCTCGACACCACCCTTTCCCACTTGGTGCCACGCCAGGCACAAAAACAGCCATACGGCTGGAGATGGGTCCCCCGCCCAAAGAGCCAGCAGGGAAAACTACGCCTTGTTCTAAATCTCTTTGGGAACCGCTTGCGTAGCCCCACAGACCTGGGGGCTGCGGTCCTTTCTGCTGCCTTCAGCCTCGAAACCACCCTTTCCCACTTGGCTCCGCGCCAGGCACAAAAATGGCCATACGGCTAGATATGGGTCCCCCGCCCAAGGAGCCAGCAGGGAAAACTATGCCTTCTTCTAAAGCTCTTTGGGAACCGCTTGCGTAGCCCCACAGACCTGGGGGCTGCGGGCTTTTCTGCTGCCTTCAGCCTCCACACCACACTTTCCCAATTGGCGCCGCGCCAGGCACAAAAACAGCCATACGGCTGGAGATGCGTCCCTCGCCGAAAGAACCACCAGGGAAAACTAGGCCTTCTTCAAAGATCTTTGGGAAGCGATTGCGTAGCCCTACAGACCTGGGTGCTGCAGGTATTTCTGCTGCCTTCAGCCTCGACACCACCCTTTCCCACTTGGCGCCGCGCTAGGCACAAAAATGGCCATACGGCTGGAGATGGATCCCCAGCCCAAAGACCCAGCAGGGAAAACTATGCCTTGTTCTGAAGCTCTTTGGGAACCGCTTGCGTAGCACCCACAGACCTGGGGGCTGCAGGCTTTCCTGCTGCCTTCAACCTCAATATTACGCTTTCCCACTAGGTGTCGCTCCAGGCACAAAAATGGCCATAAGGCTAGATATGGGTCCCCCGCCCAAGGAGCCAGCAGGGAAAACTAGGCCTTGTTCTAAAGCTCTTTGGGAACCTCTTGCGTAGCCCCACAGACCTGGGGGCTGCAGGCTTTCCTGCTGCCTTCTGCCTTGACATGACCCTTTGCCACTTGGCGCCGCGCTAGCTACAAAAATGGCCATACGACTGGAGATGGGTCCCAAGCCCAAAGAGCCAGCAGGGAAAACTATGCCTTGTTCTAATGCTCTTTGGGATCCGCTTGCGTAGCACCCACAGACCTGAGGGCTGCAGGGTTTCCTGCTGCCTTCAACCTCAATATTATGCTTTCCCACTAGGTGTCGCTCCAGGCACAAAAATGGCCATAAGGCTAGATATGGGTCCCCCGCCCAAGGAGCCAGCAGGGAAAACTAGGCCTTGTTCTAAAGCTCTTTGGGAACCTCTTGCGTAGCCCCACAGACCTGGGGGCTGCGGGCCTTCCTGCTGCCTTCAGCCTCGACACCACACTTTCCCTCTTGGCGCCGCACGAGGCACAAAAATGGCCATATGGCTGGAGATGGGTCGCCCGCACAAGGAGCCAGCAGGGAAAACTAGGCCTTGATCTAAAGCTCTTTGGGAACCGCTTGCGTAGCCCCAAAGACCTGGGGGCTGCAGGTTTTTCTGCTGCCTTCAGCCTCGACACCACCCTTTCCCACTTGGCGCCGCGCCAGGCACAAAAATGGCCATACAGCTGGAGATGGTTCCCCCTACCAAACACCGAGCAGGCAAAAATAGGCCTTGTTCTAAAGCTCTTTGGGAACCGCTTGCGTAGCCCCACAGACCTGGGGTCTGCGGGCTTTCCTGCTGCCTTCAGCCTCGACATCACCATTTCCCACTTGGCGCCGCGCCAGGGGCAAAAACGGCAATACGGCTGGAGATGGGTCCCCCGCCCAAGGAGCCAGCAGGGAAAACTAGGCCTTGTTCTAAAGCTCTTAGGGAACCTCTTGCGTAGCCCCACAGACCTGGGGGCTGCGGGCTTTCCTGCTGCCTTCAGCCTCCACACCACCCTTTCCCACTTGGCGCCGCACCAGGCACAAAAATGGCCATATGGCTGGAGATGTGTCCCCCGCCCAAAGACCCAGAGGGGAAAACTAGACCTTGTTCTAAAGCTCTTTGGGAACCGCTTGCGTAGCACCCACAGACCTGGGGGCTGCAGGCTTTCCTGCTGCCTTCAGCCTCAATACTACGCTTTCCCACTAGGTGTTGCTCCAGGCCCAAAAATGGCCATACGGCTGGAGATGGGTCCCCCGCCCAAGGAGCCAGCAGGGAAAACTATGCCTTGTTCTAAAGCTCTTAAGGAACCGCTTGCGTAGCCCCACAGACCTGGGGATGCGAGCTTTCCTGCTGCCTTCAGCCTTGACACCACCCTTTCCCACTTGGCGCCGCGCCAGGCACAAAAATGGCCATACGGCTGGAGATGGGTCCCCCGCCCATGGAGCCAGCAGGGAAAATTAGGCCTTCTTCTAAAGCTATTTCGGAACCGCTTGCGTAGCCCCACAGACCTGGGGGCTGCAGGCTTTTCTGCTGCCTTCAGCCTCAAAACCGCCCTTTCCACTTGGCGCCGCGCCAGGCACAAAAATGGCCTTACAGCTGGAGATGGGTCCCCCGCACAACGAGCTAGCAGGGTAAAATAGGCCTTGTTCTAAAGCTCTTTGGGAACCGCTTCCATAGCACCCACAGACCTGGGGGCTGAAGGCTTTCCTGCTGCCTTCAACCTCAATATTACGCTTTCCCACTAGGTGTCGCTCCAGGCACAAAAATGGCCATAAGGCTAGATATGGGTCCCCCGCCCAAGGAGCCAGCAGGGAAAACTATGCCTTGTTCTAAAGCTATTTGGGAACCTCTTGCGTAGCCCCACAGACCTGGGGGCTGCGGGCCTTCCTGCTGCCTTCAGCCTCGACATCACCCTTTCCCACTTGGCGCCGCGCCAGGGGCAAAAATGGCAATACGGCTGGAGATGGGTCCCCCGCCCAAGGAGCCAGCAGGGAAAACTAGGCCTTGTTCTAAAGCTCTTTGGGAACCGCTTGCGTAGCCCCAAAGACCTGGGGGCTGCAGGCTTTCCTGCTGCCTTCAGCCTCAATACTACTATTTCCCACTAGGTGTTGCTCCAGGCCCAAAAATGGCCATACGGCTGGAGATGGGTCCCCCGCCCAAGGAGCCAGCAGGGAAAACTATGCCTTGTTCTAAAGCTCTTAGGGAACCGCTTGCGTAACCCCACAGACCTGGGGCTGCGAGCTTTCCTGCTGCCTTCAGCCTCAACACCACCATTTCCCACTTGGCGCCGCGCCAGGCACAAAAATGGCCATACGGCTGGAGATGGGTCCCCCGCCCAAGGAGCCAGCAGGGAAAACTACGCCTTGTTCTAAAGCTCTTATGGAACCGCTTGCGTAGCCCCACAGACCTGGGGCTGCAGGCTTCCCTGCTGCCTTCAGCCTCGACACTACCCTTTCCCACTTGGCGCCGCACCAGGCACAAAAATGGCCATACGGCTGGAGATGTGTCCCCTGCCCAAAGACCCAGAAGGGAAAACTAGGCCTTGTTCTAAAGCTCTTTGGGAACCGCTTGCGTAGCACCCACAGACCTGGGGGCTGCAGGCTTTCCTGCTGCCTTCAGCCTCAATACTACGCTTTCCCACTAGGTGTTGCTCCAGGCCCAAAAATGGCCATACGGCTGGAGATGGGTCCCCCGCCCAAGTAGCCAGCAGGGAAAACTATTCCTTGTTCTAAAGCTCTTTGGGAACCGCTTGCGTAGCCCCAAAGACCTGGGGGCTGCAGGCTTTCCTGCTGCCTTCAGCCTCAATACTACGATTTCCCACTAGGTGTTGCTCCAGGCCCAAAAATGGCCATATGGCTGGAGATGGGTCCCCCGCCCAAGGAGCCAGCAGGGAAAACTATGCCTTGTTCTAAAGCTCTTAGGGAACCGCTTGCGTATCCCCACAGACCTGGGGCTGCGAGCTTTCCTGCTGCCTTCAGCCTCGACACCACCCTTTCCCACTTGGCGCCGCGCCAGGCACAAAAATGGCCATACGGCTGGAGATGGGTCCCCCGCCCAAGGAGCCAGCAGGGAAAACTATGCCGTGTTCTAAAGCTCTATGGGAACCGCTTGCGTAGCCCCACAGACCTGGGGGCTGCGGGCTTTCCTGCTGCCTTCAGCCTCGACATCACCCTTTCCCACTTGGCGCCGCGCCAGGGGCAAAAATGGCAATACGGCTGGAGATGGGTCCCCCGCCCAAGGAGCCAGCAGGGAAAACTAGGCCTTGTTCTAAAGCTCTTAGGGAACCTCTTGCGTAGCCCCACAGACCTGGGGGCTGCGGGCTTTCCTGCTGCCTTCAGCCTCGACACCACCCTTTCCCACTTGGCGCCGCACCAGGCACAAAAATGGCCATACGGCTGGAGATGGGTCCCCCGCCCAAGGAGCCAGCAGGGAAAACTAGGCCTTGTTCTAAAGCTCTTAGGGAACCTCTTGCGTAGCCCCACAGACCTGGGGGCTGCGGGCTTTCCTGCTGCCTTCAGCCTCGACACCACCCTTTCCCACTTGGCGCCGCACCAGGCACAAAAATGGCCATACGGCTGGAGATGTGTCCCCCGCCCAAAGACCCAGAAGGGAAAACTATGCCTTGTTCTAAAGCTCTTTGGGAACCGCTTGCGTAGCACCCACAGACCTGGGGGCTGCAGACTTTCCTGCTGCCTTCAGCCTCAATACTACGCTTTCCCACTAGGTGTTGCTCCAGGCCCAAAAATGGCCATACGGCTGGAGATGTGTCCCCCGCCCAAAGACCCAGCAGGGAAAACTATGCCTTGTTCTAAAGCTCTTTGGGAACCGCTTGCGTAGCCCCACAGACCTGGGGGCTGCGGGCTTTCCTGCTGCCTTCAGCCTCGACACAACCCTTTCCCACTTGGTGCCACGCCAGGCACAAAAATGGCCATATGGCTGGAAATGGGTCACCCGCCCAAGGAGCCAGCAGGGAAAACTAGGCCTTGTTCTAAAGATATTTGGAAATCGCTTGCGTAGCCCCAAAGACCTGAGGGCTGCAGGCTTTTCTGCTGCCTTCAGCCTCAAAACCGCCCATTCCACTTGGCGCCGCGCCAGGCACAAAAATGGCCATACGGCTGGAGATGGGTCCCCCGCCCAAAGACCCAGAAGGGAAAACTATGCCTTGTTCTAAAGCTCTTAGGGAACCGCTTGCGTAGCCCCACAGACCTGGGGCTGCGGGCTTTCCTGCTGCCTTCAGCCTTGACATGACCATTTCCCACTTGGCTTCGCGCCAGGCACAAAAATGGCTATACGGCTGAAGATAGGTCCCCCGCCCAAGGAGCCAGCAGGAAAAACTAGGCCTTGTTCTAAAGCTCTTTGGGAACCGCTTGCGTAGCCCCACAGACCTGGGGGCTGCAGTCCTTTCTGCTGCCTTCAGCCTCGAAACCACCGTTTCAAACTTGGCGCCGCGCCAGTCACAAAAATGGCCATACGGCTAGATATGGGTCCCCCGCCCAAGGAGCCAGCAGGGAAAATTATGCCTTCTTCTAAAGCTCTTTGGGAACCGCTTCCGTAGCCCCACAGACCTGGGGGCTGTGGGCTTTTCTACTGCCTTCAGCCTCCACACCACACTTTCCCAATTGGCGCCGGGCCAGGCACAAAAACAGCCATACGGCTGGAGATGCGTCCCTCGCCGAAAGAACCAGCAGGGAAAACTAGGCCTTCTTCAAAGACCTTTGGGAAACGATTGCGTAGCCCTACAGACCTGGGTGCTGCAGGTATTTCTGCTGCCTTCGGCCTCGACGCCACCCTTTCCCACTTGGCGCCGCGCTAGGCACAAAAATGGCCATACGGCTGGAGATGGATCCCCAGCCCGGAGACCCAGCAGGGAAAACTATGCCTTGTTCTGAAGCTCTTTGGGAACCGCTTGCGTAGCACCCACAGACCTGGGGGCTGCAGGCTTTCCTGCTGCCTTCAACCTCAATATTACGCTTTCCCACTAGGTGTCGCTCCAGGCACAAAAATGGCCATAAGGCTAGATATGGGTCCCCCGCCCAAGGAGCCAGCAGGGAAAACTATGCCTTGTTCTAAAGCTCTTTGGGAACCTCTTGCGTAGCCCCACAGACCTGGGGCTGCAGGCTTCCCTGCTGCCTTCAGCCTCGACACTACCCTTTCCCACTTGGCGCCGCACCAGGCACAAAAATGGCCATACGGCTGGAGATGTGTCCCCTGCCCAAAGACCCAGAAGGGAAAACTAGGCCTTGTTCTAAAGCTCTTTGCGAACCGCTTGCGTAGCACCCACAGACCTGGGGGCTGCAGGCTTTCCTGCTGCCTTCAGCCTCAATACTACGCTTTCCCACTAGGTGTTGCTCCAGGCCCAAAAATGGCCATACGGCTGGAGATGGGTCCCCCGCCCAAGTAGCCAGCAGGGAAAACTATTCCTTGTTCTAAAGCTCTTTGGGAACCGCTTGCGTAGCCCCAAAGACCTGGGGGCTGCAGGCTTTCCTGCTGCCTTCAGCCTCAATACTACGATTTCCCACTAGGTGTTGCTCCAGGCCCAAAAATGGCCATATGGCTGGAGATGGGTCCCCCGCCCAAGGAGCCAGCAGGGAAAACTATGCCTTGTTCTAAAGCTCTTAGGGAACCGCTTGCGTAGCCCCACAGACCTGGGGCTGCGAGCTTTCCTGCTGCCTTCAGCCTCGACACCACCCTTTCCCACTTGGCGCCGCGCCAGGCACAAAAATGGCCATACGGCTGGAGATGGGTCCCCCGCCCAAGGAGCCAGCAGGGAAAACTATGCCGTGTTCTAAAGCTCTATGGGAACCGCTTGCGTAGCCCCACAGACCTGGGGGCTGCGGGCTTTCCTGCTGCCTTCAGCCTCGACATCACCCTTTCCCACTTGGCGCCGCGCCAGGGGCAAAAATGGCAATACGGCTGGAGATGGGTCCCCCGCCCAAGGAGCCAGCAGGGAAAACTAGGCCTTGTTCTAAAGCTCTTAGGGAACCTCTTGCGTAGCCCCACAGACCTGGGGGCTGCGGGCTTTCCTGCTGCCTTCAGCCTCGACACCACCCTTTCCCACTTGGCGCCGCACCAGGCACAAAAATGGCCATACGGCTGGAGATGGGTCCCCCGCCCAAGGAGCCAGCAGGGAAAACTAGGCCTTGTTCTAAAGCTCTTAGGGAACCTCTTGCGTAGCACCCACAGACCTGGGGGCTGCGGGCTTTCCTGCTGCCTTCAGCCTCGACACCACCCTTTCCCACTTGGCGCCGCACCAGGCACAAAAATGGCCATACGGCTGGAGATGTGTCCCCCGCCCAAAGACCCAGCAGGGAAAACTATGCCTTGTTCTAAAGCTCTTTGGGAACCGCTTGCGTAGCCCCACAGACCTGGGGGCTGCGGGCTTTCCTGCTGCCTTCAGCCTCGACACAACCCTTTCCCACTTGGTGCCACGCCAGGCACAAAAATGGCCATATGGCTGGAAATGGGTCACCCGCCCAAGGAGCCAGCAGGGAAAACTAGGCCTTGTTCTAAAGATATTTGGAAATCGCTTGCGTAGCCCCAAAGACCTGAGGGCTGCAGGCTTTTCTGCTGCCTTCAGCCTCAAAACCGCCCATTCCACTTGGCGCCGCGCCAGGCACAAAAATGGCCATACGGCTGGAGATGGGTCCCCCGCCCAAAGACCCAGAAGGGAAAACTATGCCTTGTTCTAAAGCTCTTTGGGAACCGCTTGCGTAACCCCACAGACCTGGGGGCTGCGGGCTTTCCTGCTGCCTTCAGCCTTGACATGACCATTTCCCACTTGGCTTCGCGCCAGGCACAAAAATGGCTATACGGCTGAAGATAGGTCCCCCGCCCAAGGAGCCAGCAGGAAAAACTAGGCCTTGTTCTAAAGCTCTTTGGGAACCGCTTGCGTAGCCCCACAGACCTGGGGGCTGCAGTCCTTTCTGCTGCCTTCAGCCTCGAAACCACCGTTTCAAACTTGGCGCCGCGCCAGTCACAAAAATGGCCATACGGCTAGATATGGGTCCCCCGCCCAAGGAGCCAGCAGGGAAAATTATGCCTTCTTCTAAAGCTCTTTGGGAACCGCTTCCGTAGCCCCACAGACCTGGGGGCTGTGGGCTTTTCTACTGCCTTCAGCCTCCACACCACACTTTCCCAATTGGCGCCGGGCCAGGCACAAAAACAGCCATACGGCTGGAGATGCGTCCCTCGCCGAAAGAACCAGCAGGGAAAACTAGGCCTTCTTCAAAGACCTTTGGGAAACGATTGCGTAGCCCTACAGACCTGGGTGCTGCAGGTATTTCTGCTGCCTTCGGCCTCGACGCCACCCTTTCCCACTTGGCGCCGCGCTAGGCACAAAAATGGCCATACGGCTGGAGATGGATCCCCAGCCCGGAGACCCAGCAGGGAAAACTATGCCTTGTTCTGAAGCTCTTTGGGAACCGCTTGCGTAGCACCCACAGACCTGGGGCTGCAGGCTTTCCTGCTGCCTTCAACCTCAATATTACGCTTTCCCACTAGGTGTCGCTCCAGGCACAAAAATGGCCATAAGGCTAGATATGGGTCCCCCGCCCAAGGAGCCAGCAGGGAAAACTATGCCTTGTTCTAAAGCTCTTTGGGAACCTCTTGCGTAGCCCCACAGACCTGGGGCTGCAGGCTTCCCTGCTGCCTTCAGCCTTCGACACTACCCTTTCCCACTTGGCGCCGCACCAGGCACAAAAATGGCCATACGGCTGGAGATGTGTCCCCTGCCCAAAGACCCAGAAGGGAAAACTAGGCCTTGTTCTAAAGCTCTTTGCGAACCGCTTGCGTAGCACCCACAGACCTGGGGGCTGCAGGCTTTCCTGCTGCCTTCAGCCTCAATACTACGCTTTCCCACTAGGTGTTGCTCCAGGCCCAAAAATGGCCATACGGCTGGAGATGGGTCCCCCGCCCAAGTAGCCAGCAGGGAAAACTATTCCTTGTTCTAAAGCTCTTTGGGAACCGCTTGCGTAGCCCCAAAGACCTGGGGGCTGCAGGCTTTCCTGCTGCCTTCAGCCTCAATACTACGATTTCCCACTAGGTGTTGCTCCAGGCCCAAAAATGGCCATATGGCTGGAGATGGGTCCCCCGCCCAAGGAGCCAGCAGGGAAAACTATGCCTTGTTCTAAAGCTCTTAGGGAACCGCTTGCGTAGCCCCACAGACCTGGGGCTGCGAGCTTTCCTGCTGCCTTCAGCCTCGACACCACCCTTTCCCACTTGGCGCCGCGCCAGGCACAAAAATGGCCATACGGCTGGAGATGGGTCCCCCGCCCAAGGAGCCAGCAGGGAAAACTATGCCGTGTTCTAAAGCTCTATGGGAACCGCTTGCGTAGCCCCACAGACCTGGGGGCTGCGGGCTTTCCTGCTGCCTTCAGCCTCGACATCACCCTTTCCCACTTGGCGCCGCGCCAGGGGCAAAAATGGCAATACGGCTGGAGATGGGTCCCCCGCCCAAGGAGCCAGCAGGGAAAACTAGGCCTTGTTCTAAAGCTCTTTGGGAACCTCTTGCGTAGCCCCACAGACCTGGGGGCTGCGGGCTTTCCTGCTGCCTTCAGCCTCGACACCACCCTTTCCCACTTGGCGCCGCACCAGGCACAAAAATGGCCATACGGCTGGAGATGGGTCCCCCGCCCAAGGAGCCAGCAGGGAAAACTAGGCCTTGTTCTAAAGCTCTTAGGGAACCTCTTGCGTAGCACCCACAGACCTGGGGGCTGCGGGCTTTCCTGCTGCCTTCAGCCTCGACACCACCCTTTCCCACTTGGCGCCGCACCAGGCACAAAAATGGCCATACGGCTGGAGATGTGTCCCCCGCCCAAAGACCCAGCAGGGAAAACTATGCCTTGTTCTAAAGCTCTTTGGGAACCGCTTGCGTAGCCCCACAGACCTGGGGGCTGCGGGCTTTCCTGCTGCCTTCAGCCTCGACACAACCCTTTCCCACTTGGTGCCACGCCAGGCACAAAAATGGCCATATGGCTGGAAATGGGTCACCCGCCCAAGGAGCCAGCAGGGAAAACTAGGCCTTGTTCTAAAGATATTTGGAAATCGCTTGCGTAGCCCCAAAGACCTGAGGGCTGCAGGCTTTTCTGCTGCCTTCAGCCTCAAAACCGCCCATTCCACTTGGCGCCGCGCGAGGCACAAAAATGGCCATACGGCTGGAGATGGGTCCCCCGCCCAAAGACCCAGAAGGGAAAACTATGCCTTGTTCTAAAGCTCTTTGGGAACCGCTTGCGTAACCCCACAGACCTGGGGGCTGCGGGCTTTCCTGCTGCCTTCAGCCTTGACATGACCATTTCCCACTTGGCTTCGCGCCAGGCACAAAAATGGCTATACGGCTGAAGATAGGTCCCCCGCCCAAGGAGCCAGCAGGAAAAACTAGGCCTTGTTCTAAAGCTCTTTGGGAACCGCTTGCGTAGCCCCACAGACCTGGGGGCTGCAGTCCTTTCTGCTGCCTTCAGCCTCGAAACCACCGTTTCAAACTTGGCGCCGCGCCAGTCACAAAAATGGCCATACGGCTAGATATGGGTCCCCCGCCCAAGGAGCCAGCAGGGAAAATTATGCCTTCTTCTAAAGCTCTTTGGGAACCGCTTCCGTAGCCCCACAGACCTGGGGGCTGTGGGCTTTTCTACTGCCTTCAGCCTCCACACCACACTTTCCCAATTGGCGCCGGGCCAGGCACAAAAACAGCCATACGGCTGGAGATGCGTCCCTCGCCGAAAGAACCAGCAGGGAAAACTAGGCCTTCTTCAAAGACCTTTGGGAAACGATTGCGTAGCCCTACAGACCTGGGTGCTGCAGGTATTTCTGCTGCCTTCGGCCTCGACGCCACCCTTTCCCACTTGGCGCCGCGCTAGGCACAAAAATGGCCATACGGCTGGAGATGGATCCCCAGCCCAGAGACCCAGCAGGGAAAACTATGCCTTGTTCTGAAGCTCTTTGGGAACCGCTTGCGTAGCACCCACAGACCTGGGGGCTGCAGGCTTTCCTGCTGCCTTCAACCTCAATATTACGCTTTCCCACTAGGTGTCGCTCCAGGCACAAAAATGGCCATAAGGCTAGATATGGGTCCCCCGCCCAAGGAGCCAGCAGGGAAAACTATGCCTTGTTCTAAAGCTCTTTGGGAACCTCTTGCGTAGCCCCACAGAACTGGGGGCTGCGGGCCTTCCTGCTGCCTTCAGCCTCGACACCACCCTTTCCCTCTTGGCGCCGCACCAGGCACAAAAATGGCCATAAGGCTGGAGATGGGTCCCCAGCCCAAAGACCCAGCAGGGAAAACTAGGCCTTGTTCTAAAGCTCTTTGGGAACCGCTTGCGTAGCACCCACAGACCTGAGGGCTGCAGGCTTTCCTGCTGCCTTCAACCTCAATATTACGCTTTCCCACTAGGTGTCGCTCCAGGCACAAAAATGGCCATAAGGCTAGATATGGGTCCCCCGCCCAAGGAGCCAGCAGGGAAAACTAGGCCGTGTTATAAAGCTCTATGGGAACTTCTTGCGTAGCCCCACAGACCTGGGGGCTGCGGGCCTTCCTGCTGCCTTCAGCCTCGACACCACCCTTTCCCACTTGGCGCCGCGCCAGTCACAAAAATGGCCATACGTCTGGACAATGGTCCCCCGCCCAAGGAGCCAGCAGGGAAAACTAGGCCTTGTTCTAAAGCTCTTTGGGAACCTCTTGCGTAGCCCCACAGACCTGGGGGCTGCGGGCTTTCCTGCTGCCTTCAGCCTCGACACAACCCTTTCCCACTTGGTGCCACGCCAGGCACAAAAACAGCCATACGGCTGGAGATGGCTCCGCAGCCCAAAGAGCCAGCAGGGAAAACTATGCCTTGTTCTAAAGCTCTTTGGGAACCGCTTGCGTAGCCCAACGGACCTGGGGGCTGCGGGCTTTCCTGCTGCCTTCAGCCTCGACATCACCCTTTCCCACTTGGCGCCGCGCCAGGGGCAAAAATGGCAATACGGCTGGAGATGGGTCCCCCGCCCAAGGAGCCAGCAGGGAAAATTAGGCCTTGTTCTAAAGCTATTAGGGAACCTCTTGCGTAGCCCCACAGACCTGGGGGCTGCGGGCTTTCCTGCTGCCTTCAGCCTCGACACCACCCTTTCCCACTTGGCGCCGCACCAGGCACAAAAATGGCCATACGGCTGGAGATGTGTCCCCCGCCCAAAGACCCAGAAGGGAAAACTAGGCCTTGTTCTAAAGCTCTTTGGGAACCGCTTGCGTAGCACCCACAGACCTGGGGGCTGCAGGCTTTCCTGCTGCCTTCAGCCTCAATACTACGCTTTCCCACTAGGTGTTGCTCCAGGCCCAAAAATGGCCATACGGCTGGAGATGGGTCCCCCGCCCAAGGAGCCAGCAGGGAAAACTATGCCTTGTTCTAAAGCTCTTAAGGAACCGCTTGCGTAGCCCCACAGACCTGGGGATGCGAGCTTTCCTGCTGCCTTCAGCCTTGACACCACCCTTTCCCACTTGGCGCCGCGCCAGGCACAAAAATGGCCATACGGCTGGAGATGGGTCCCCCGCACAACGAGCTAGCAGGGTAAAATAGGCCTTGTTCTAAAGCTCTTTGGGAACCGCTTGCATAGCCCCACAGACCTGGGGGCTGCGGGCTTTCCTGCTGCCTTCAGCCTCCACACCACCCTTTCCCACTTGGTGCCACGCCAGACACAAAAACAGCCATACGGGTGGGGATGGGTCCCCCGCCCAAGGAGCCAGCAGGGAAAACTATGTCTTGTTCTAAAGCTCTTTGGGAACCGCTTGCGTAGCCCCACAGACCTGGGGGCTGCGGGCTTTCCTGCTGCCTTCAGCCTCGACAACACCCTTTCCCACTTGGCGTCGCGCCAGGCACAAAAATGGCCATATGGCTGGAGATGGGTCGCCCACACAAGGAGCCAGCAGGGAAAACAATGCCTTCTTCTAAAGCTCTTTGGGAACCGCTTGCGTAGCCCAACAGACCTGGGGGCTGTGGGCTTTCCTGCTGCCTTCAGCCTCCACACCACTCTTTCCCACTTGGCATCGCGCCAGGCACAAAAATGGCTATACGGCTGGAGATGGGTCCCCCGCCCAAGGAGCCAACAGGGAAAACTAGGCCTTCTTCTAAAGCTCTTTGGGAACCGCTTGCGTAGCCCCAAAGACCTGGGGGCTACAGGTATTTCTGCTGCCTTCAGCCTCGACACCACCCTTTCCACTTGGCGTCGCGCCAGGCACAAAAACAGCCATACGGCTGGAGATGGGTCCCCCGCCCAAAGACCCAGAAGGGAAAACTACGCCTTGTTCTAAAGCTCTTTGGGAACCGCTTGCGAGCCCCACAGACGTTGGGGCTGCGGGCTTTCCTGCTGCCTTCAGCCTTGACATGACCATTTCCCACTTGGTGCCACGCCAGGCACAAAATTGGCTATACGGCTGGAGATGGGTCCCCCGCCCAAGGAGCCAGCAGGAAAAACTATGCCTTGTTCTAAAGCTCTTTGGGAACCGCTTGCGTAGCCCCACAGACCTGGGGGCTGCGGGCTTTTCTGCTGCCTTCAGCCTTCACACCACACTTTCCCAATTGGCGCCGGGCCAGGCACAAAAACAGCCATACGGCTGGAGATGCGTCCCTCGCCGAAAGAACCACCAGGGAAAACTAGGCCTTCTTCAAAGATCTTTGGGAAACGATTGCGTAGCCCTACAGACCTGGGTGCTGCAGGTATTTCTGCTGCCTTCAGCCTCGACACCACCCTTTCCCACTTGGCGCGGCGCTAGGCACAAAAATGGCCATACGGCTGGAGATGGATCCCCAGCCCAAAGACCCAGCAGGGAAAACTATGCCTTGTTCTGAAGCTCTTTGGGAACCGCTTGCATAGCACCCACAGACCTGGGGGCTGCAGGCTTTCCTGCTGCCTTCAACCTCAATATTACGCTTTCCCACTAGGTGTCGCTCCAGGCCCAAAAATGGCCATAAGGCTAGATAAGGGTCCCCCGCCCAAGGAGCCAGCAGGGAAAACTATGCCTTGTTCTAAAGCTATTTGGGAACCTCTTGCGTAGCCCCACAGACCTGGGGGCTGCGGGCCTTCCTGCTGCATTCAGCCTCGACACCACCCTTTCCCTTTTGGCGCCGCGCCAGGCACAAAAATGGCCATACGGCTGGAGATGGGTCCCCAGCCCAAAGACCCAGCAGGGAAAACTATGCCTTGTTCTAAAGCTCTTTGGGAACCGCTTGCGTAGCACCCACAGACCTGGGGGCTGCAGGCTTTCCTGCTGCCTTCAACCTCAATATTACTCTTTCCCACTAGGTGTCGCTCCAGGCACAAAAATGGCCATAAGGCTAGATATGGGTCCCCCGCCTAAGGAGCCAGCAGGGAAAACTATGCCTTGTTCTAAAGCTATTTGGGAACCTCTTGCGTAGCCCCACAGACCTGGGGGCTGCGGGCCTTCCTGCTGCCTTCAGCCTCGACACCACCCTTTCCCTCTTGGCGCCGCACCAGGCACAAAAATGGCCATATGGCTAGAGATGGGTCGCCCGCACAAGGAGACAGCAGGGAAAACTAGGCCTTGATCTAAAACTCTTTGGGAACCGCTTGCGTAGCCCCACAGACCTGGCGGCTGCGGGCTTTCCTGCTGCCATCAGCCTCGACATCACCCTTTCCCACTTGGCGCCGCGCCAGGGGCAAAAATGGCAATACGGCTGGAGATGGGTCCCCCGCCCAAGGAGCCAGCAGGGAAAACTAGGCCTTGTTCTAAAGCTCTTTGGGAACCGCTTGCGTAGCCCCAAAGACCTGGGGGCTGCAGGCTTTCCTGCTGCCTTCAGCCTCAATACTACTATTTCCCACTAGGTGTTGCTCCAGGCCCAAAAATGGCCATACGGCTGGAGATGGGTCTCCCGCCCAAGGAGCCAGCAGGGAAAACTATGCCTTGTTCTAAAGCTCTTAGGGAACCGCTTGCGTAACCCCACAGACCTGGGGCTGCGAGCTTTCCTGCTGCCTTCAGCCTCAACACCACCATTTCCCACTTGGCGCCGCGCCAGGCACAAAAATGGCCATACGGCTGGAGATGGGTCCCCCGCCCAAGGAGCCAGCAGGGAAAACTACGCCTTGTTCTAAAGCTCTTAGGGAACCGCTTGCGTAGCCCCACAGACCTGGGGCTGCAGGCTTCCCTGCTGCCTTCAGCCTCGACACTACCCTTTCCCACTTGGCGCCGCACCAGGCACAAAAATGGCCATACGGCTGGAGATGTGTCCCCTGCCCAAAGACCCAGAAGGGAAAACTAGGCCTTGTTCTAAAGCTCTTTGGGAACCGCTTGCGTAGCACCCACAGACCTGGGGGCTGCAGGCTTTCCTGCTGCCTTCAGCCTCAATACTACGCTTTCCCACTAGGTGTTGCTCCAGGCCCAAAAATGGCCATACGGCTGGAGATGGGTCCCCCGCCCAAGTAGCCAGCAGGGAAAACTATTCCTTGTTCTAAAGCTCTTTGGGAACCGCTTGCGTAGCCCCAAAGACCTGGGGGCTGCAGGCTTTCCTGCTGCCTTCAGCCTCAATACTACGATTTCCCACTAGGTGTTGCTCCAGGCCCAAAAATGGCCATATGGCTGGAGATGGGTCCCCCGCCCAAGGAGCCAGCAGGGAAAACTATGCCTTGTTCTAAAGCTCTTAGGGAACCGCTTGCGTATCCCCACAGACCTGGGGCTGGGAGCTTTCCTGCTGCCTTCAGCCTCGACACCACCCTTTCCCACTTGGCGCCGCGCCAGGCACAAAAATGGCCATACGGCTGGAGATGGGTCCCCCGCCCAAGGAGCCAGCAGGGAAAACTATGCCGTGTTCTAAAGCTCTATGGGAACCGCTTGCGTAGCCCCACAGACCTGGGGGCTGCGGGCTTTCCTGCTGCCTTCAGCCTCGACATCACCCTTTCCCACTTGGCGCCGCGCCAGGGGCAAAAATGGCAATACGGCTGGAGATGGGTCCCCCGCCCAAGGAGCCAGCAGGGAAAACTAGGCCTTGTTCTAAAGCTCTTAGGGAACCTCTTGCGTAGCCCCACAGACCTGGGGGCTGCGGGCTTTCCTGCTGCCTTCAGCCTCGACACAACCCTTTCCCACTTGGTGCCACGCCAGGCACAAAAATGGCCATATGGCTGGAAATGGGTCACCCGCCCAAGGAGCCAGCAGGGAAAACTAGGCCTTGTTCTAAAGATATTTGGAAATCGCTTGCGTAGCCCCAAAGACCTGAGGGCTGCAGGCTTTTCTGCTGCCTTCAGCCTCAAAACCGTCCATTCCACTTGGCGCCGCGCCAGGCACAAAAATGGCCATACGGCTGGAGATGGGTCCCCCGCCCAAAGACCCAGAAGGGAAAACTATGCCTTGTTCTAAAGCTCTTTGGGAACCGCTTGCGTAACCCCACAGACCTGGGGGCTGCGGGCTTTCCTGCTGCCTTCAGCCTTGACATGACCATTTCCCACTTGGCTTCGCGCCAGGCACAAAAATGGCTATACGGCTGAAGATAGGTCCCCCGCCCAAGGAGCCAGCAGGAAAAACTAGGCCTTGTTCTAAAGCTCTTTGGGAACCGCTTGCGTAGCCCCACAGACCTGGGGGCTGCAGTCCTTTCTGCTGCCTTCAGCCTCGAAACCACCGTTTCAAACTTGGCGCCGCGCCAGTCACAAAAATGGCCATACGGCTAGATATGGGTCCCCCGCCCAAGGAGCCAGCAGGGAAAATTATGCCTTCTTCTAAAGCTCTTTGGGAACCGCTTGCGTAGCCCCACAGACCTGGGGGCTGTGGGCTTTTCTACTGCCTTCAGCCTCCACACCACACTTTCCCAATTGGCGCCGGGCCAGGCACAAAAACAGCCATACGGCTGGAGATGCGTCCCTCGCCGAAAGAACCAGCAGGGAAAACTAGGCCTTCTTCAAAGACCTTTGGGAAACGATTGCGTAGCCCTACAGACCTGGGTGCTGCAGGTATTTCTGCTGCCTTCGGCCTCGACGCCACCCTTTCCCACTTGGCGCCGCGCTAGGCACAAAAATGGCCATACGGCTGGAGATGGATCCCCAGCCCGGAGACCCAGCAGGGAAAACTATGCCTTGTTCTGAAGCTCTTTGGGAACCGCTTGCGTAGCACTCACAGACCTGGGGGCTGCAGGCTTTCCTGCTGCCTTCAACCTCAATATTACGCTTTCCCACTAGGTGTCGCTCCAGGCACAAAAATGGCCATAAGGCTAGATATGGGTCCCCCGCCCAAGGAGCCAGCAGGGAAAACTATGCCTTGTTCTAAAGCTCTTTGGGAACCTCTTGCGTAGCCCCACAGACCTGGGGCTGCAGGCTTCCCTGCTGCCTTCAGCCTCGACACTACCCTTTCCCACTTGGCGCCGCACCAGGCACAAAAATGGCCATACGGCTGGAGATGTGTCCCCTGCCCAAAGACCCAGAAGGGAAAACTAGGCCTTGTTCTAAAGCTCTTTGCGAACCGCTTGCGTAGCACCCACAGACCTGGGGGCTGCAGGCTTTCCTGCTGCCTTCAGCCTCAATACTACGCTTTCCCACTAGGTGTTGCTCCAGGCCCAAAAATGGCCATACGGCTGGAGATGGGTCCCCCGCCCAAGTAGCCAGCAGGGAAAACTATTCCTTGTTCTAAAGCTCTTTGGGAACCGCTTGCGTAGCCCCAAAGACCTGGGGGCTGCAGGCTTTCCTGCTGCCTTCAGCCTCAATACTACGATTTCCCACTAGGTGTTGCTCCAGGCCCAAAAATGGCCATATGGCTGGAGATGGGTCCCCCGCCCAAGGAGCCAGCAGGGAAAACTATGCCTTGTTCTAAAGCTCTTAGGGAACCGCTTGCGTAGCCCCACAGACCTGGGGCTGCGAGCTTTCCTGCTGCCTTCAGCCTCGACACCACCCTTTCCCACTTGGCGCCGCGCCAGGCACAAAAATGGCCATACGGCTGGAGATGGGTCCCCCGCCCAAGGAGCCAGCAGGGAAAACTATGCCGTGTTCTAAAGCTCTATGGGAACCGCTTGCGTAGCCCCACAGACCTGGGGGCTGCGGGCTTTCCTGCTGCCTTCAGCCTCGACATCACCCTTTCCCACTTGGCGCCGCGCCAGGGGCAAAAATGGCAATACGGCTGGAGATGGGTCCCCCGCCCAAGGAGCCAGCAGGGAAAACTAGGCCTTGTTCTAAAGCTCTTAGGGAACCTCTTGCGTAGCCCCACAGACCTGGGGGCTGCGGGCTTTCCTGCTGCCTTCAGCCTCGACACCACCCTTTCCCACTTGGCGCCGCACCAGGCACAAAAATGGCCATACGGCTGGAGATGGGTCCCCCGCCCAAGGAGCCAGCAGGGAAAACTAGGCCTTGTTCTAAAGCTCTTAGGGAACCTCTTGCGTAGCCCCACAGACCTGGGGGCTGCGGGCTTTCCTGCTGCCTTCAGCCTCGACACCACCCTTTCCCACTTGGCGCCGCACCAGGCACAAAAATGGCCATATGGCTGGAGATGTGTCCCCCGCCCAAAGACCCAGAAGGGAAAACTATGCCTTGTTCTAAAGCTCTTTGGGAACCGCTTGCGTAGCACCCACAGACCTGGGGGCTGCAGACTTTCCTGCTGCCTTCAGCCTCAATACTACGCTTTCCCACTAGGTGTTGCTCCAGGCCCAAAAATGGCCATACGGCTGGAGATGTGTCCCCCGCCCAAAGACCCAGCAGGGAAAACTATGCCTTGTTCTAAAGCTCTTTGGGAACCGCTTGCGTAGCCCCACAGACCTGGGGGCTGCGGGCTTTCCTGCTGCCTTCAGCCTCGACACAACCCTTTCCCACTTGGTGCCACGCCAGGCACAAAAATGGCCATATGGCTGGAAATGGGTCACCCGCCCAAGGAGCCAGCAGGGAAAACTAGGCCTTGTTCTAAAGATATTTGGAAATCGCTTGCGTAGCCCCAAAGACCTGAGGGCTGCAGGCTTTTCTGCTGCCTTCAGCCTCAAAACCGCCCATTCCACTTGGCGCCGCGCCAGGCACAACAATGGCCATACGGCTGGAGATGGGTCCCCCGCCCAAAGACCCAGAAGGGAAAACTATGCCTTGTTCTAAAGCTCTTTGGGAACCGCTTGCGTAACCCCACAGACCTGGGGTCTGCGGGCTTTCCTGCTGCCTTCAGCCTTGACATGACCATTTCCCACTTGGCTTCGCGCCAGGCACAAAAATGGCTATACGGCTGAAGATAGGTCCCCCGCCCAAGGAGCCAGCAGGAAAAACTAGGCCTTGTTCTAAAGCTCTTTGGGAACCGCTTGCGTAGCCCCACAGACCTGGGGGCTGCAGTCCTTTCTGCTGCCTTCAGCCTCGAAACCACCGTTTCAAACTTGGCGCCGCGCCAGTCACAAAAATGGCCATACGGCTAGATATGGGTCCCCCGCCCAAGGAGCCAGCAGGGAAAATTATGCCTTCTTCTAAAGCTCTTTGGGAACCGCTTCCGTAGCCCCACAGACCTGGGGGCTGTGGGCTTTTCTACTGCCTTCAGCCTCCACACCACACTTTCCCAATTGGCGCCGGGCCAGGCACAAAAACAGCCATACGGCTGGAGATGCGTCCCTCGCCGAAAGAACCAGCAGGGAAAACTAGGCCTTCTTCAAAGACCTTTGGGAAACGATTGCGTAGCCCTACAGACCTGGGTGCTGCAGGTATTTCTGCTGCCTTCGGCCTCGACGCCACCCTTTCCCACTTGGCGCCGCGCTAGGCACAAAAATGGCCATACGGCTGGAGATGGATCCCCAGCCCAGAGACCCAGCAGGGAAAACTATGCCTTGTTCTGAAGCTCTTTGGGAACCGCTTGCGTAGCACCCACAGACCTGGGGGCTGCAGGCTTTCCTGCTGCCTTCAACCTCAATATTACGCTTTCCCACTAGGTGTCGCTCCAGGCACAAAAATGGCCATAAGGCTAGATATGGGTCCCCCGCCCAAGGAGCCAGCAGGGAAAACTATGCCTTGTTCTAAAGCTCTTTGGGAACCTCTTGCGTAGCCCCACAGAACTGGGGGCTGCGGGCCTTCCTGCTGCCTTCAGCCTCGACACCACCCTTTCCCTCTTGGCGCCGCACCAGGCACAAAAATGGCCATAAGGCTGGAGATGGGTCCCCAGCCCAAAGACCCAGCAGGGAAAACTAGGCCTTGTTCTAAAGCTCTTTGGGAACCGCTTGCGTAGCACCCACAGACCTGGGGGCTGCAGGCTTTCCTGCTGCCTTCAACCTCAATATTACGCTTTCCCACTAGGTGTCGCTCCAGGCACAAAAATGGCCATAAGGCTAGATATGGGTCCCCCGCCCAAGGAGCCAGCAGGGAAAACTAGGCCGTGTTCTAAAGCTCTATGGGAACTTCTTGCGTAGCCCCACAGACCTGGGGGCTGCGGGCCTTCCTGCTGCCTTCAGCCTCGACACCACCCTTTCCCACTTGGCGCCGCGCCAGTCACAAAAATGGCCATACGTCTGGACAATGGTCCCCCGCCCAAGGAGCCAGCAGGGAAAACTAGGCCTTGTTCTAAAGCTCTTTGGGAACCTCTTGCGTAGCCCCACAGACCTGGGGGCTGCGGGCTTTCCTGCTGCCTTCTGCCTCGACACAACCCTTTCCCACTTGGTGCCACGCCAGGCACAAAAACAGCCATACGGCTGGAGATGGCTCCGCAGCCCAAAGAGCCAGCAGGGAAAACTATGCCTTGTTCTAAAGCTCTTTGGGAACCGCTTGCGTAGCCCAACGGACCTGGGGGCTGCGGGCTTTCCTGCTGCCTTCAGCCTCGACATCACCCTTTCCCACTTGGCGCCGCGCCAGGGGCAAAAATGGCAATACGGCTGGAGATGGGTCCCCCGCCCAAGGAGCCAGCAGGGAAAATTAGGCCTTGTTCTAAAGCTATTAGGGAACCTCTTGCGTAGCCCCACAGACCTGGGGGCTGCGGGCTTTCCTGCTGCCTTCAGCCTCGACACCACCCTTTCCCACTTGGCGCCGCACCAGGCACAAAAATGGCCATACGGCTGGAGATGTGTCCCCCGCCCAAAGACCCAGAAGGGAAAACTAGGCCTTGTTCTAAAGCTCTTTGGGAACCGCTTGCGTAGCACCCACAGACCTGGGGGCTGCAGGCTTTCCTGCTGCCTTCAGCCTCAATACTACGCTTTCCCACTAGGTGTTGCTCCAGGCCCAAAAATGGCCATACGGCTGGAGATGGGTCCCCCGCCCAAGGAGCCAGCAGGGAAAACTATGCCTTGTTCTAAAGCTCTTAAGGAACCGCTTGCGTAGCCCCACAGACCTGGGGATGCGAGCTTTCCTGCTGCCTTCAGCCTTGACACCACCCTTTCCCACTTGGCGCCGCACCAGGCACAAAAATGGCCATACGGCTGGAGATGGGTCCCCCGCACAACGAGCTAGCAGGGTAAAATAGGCCTTGTTCTAAAGCTCTTTGGGAACCGCTTGCATAGCCCCACAGACCTGGGGGCTGCGGGCTTTCCTGCTGCCTTCAGCCTCCACACCACCCTTTCCCACTTGGTGCCACGCCAGGCACAAAAACAGCCATACGGGTGGGGATGGGTCCCCCGCCCAAGGAGCCAGCAGGGAAAACTATGTCTTGTTCTAAAGCTCTTTGGGAACCGCTTGCGTAGCCCCACAGACCTGGGGGCTGCGGGCTTTCCTGCTCCCTTCAGCCTCGACAACACCCTTTCCCACTTGGCGTCGCGCCAGGCACAAAAATGGCCATATGGCTGGAGATGGGTCGCCCACACAAGGAGCCAGCAGGGAAAACAATGCCTTCTTCTAAAGCTCTTTGGGAACCGCTTGCGTAGCCCAACAGACCTGGGGGCTGTGGGCTTTCCTGCTGCCTTCAGCCTCCACACCACTCTTTCCCACTTGGCATCGCGCCAGGCACAAAAATGGCTATACGGCTGGAGATGGGTCCCCCGCCCAAGGAGCCAACAGGGAAAACTAGGCCTTCTTCTAAAGCTCTTTGGGAACCGCTTGCGTAGCCCCAAAGACCTGGGGGCTACAGGTATTTCTGCTGCCTTCAGCCTCGACACCACCCTTTCCACTTGGCGTCGCGCCAGGCACAAACACAGCCATACGGCTGGAGATGGGTCCCCCGCACAAGGAGCCAGAAGGGAAAACTATGCCTTGTTCTAAAGCTCTTTGGGAACCGCTTGCGAGCCCCACAGACGTTGGGGCTGCGGGCTTTCCTGCTGCCTTCAGCCTTGACATGACCATTTCCCACTTGGTGCCACGCCAGGCACAAAATTGGCTATACGGCTGGAGATGGGTCCCCCGCCCAAGGAGCCAGCAGGAAAAACTAGGCCTTGTTCTAAAGCTCTTTGGGAACCGCTTGCGTAGCCCCACAGACCTGGGGGCTGCGGGCTTTTCTGCTGCCTTCAGCCTTCACACCACACTTTCCCAATTGGCGCCGGGCCAGGCACAAAAACAGCCATACGGCTGGAGATGCGTCCCTCGCCGAAAGAACCAGCAGGGAAAACTAGGCCTTCTTCAAAGATCTTTGGGAAACGATTGCGTAGCCCTACAGACCTGGGTGCTGCAGGTATTTCTGCTGCCTTCAGCCTCGACACCACCCTTTCCCACTTGGCGCGGCGCTAGGCACAAAAATGGCCATACGGCTGGAGATGGATCCCCAGCCCAAAGACCCAGCAGGGAAAACTATGCCTTGTTCTGAAGCTCTTTGGGAACCGCTTGCATAGCACCCACAGACCTGGGGGCTGCAGGCTTTCCTGCTGCCTTCAACCTCAATATTACGCTTTCCCACTAGGTGTCGCTCCAGGCCCAAAAATGGCCATAAGGCTAGATAAGGGTCCCCCGCCCAAGGAGCCAGCAGGGAAAACTATGCCTTGTTCTAAAGCTATTTGGGAACCTCTTGCGTAGCCCCACAGACCTGGGGGCTGCGGGCCTTCCTGCTGCATTCAGCCTCGACACCACCCTTTCCCTTTTGGCGCCGCGCCAGGCACAAAAATGGCCATACGGCTGGAGATGGGTCCCCAGCCCAAAGACCCAGCAGGGAAAACTATGCCTTGTTCTAAAGCTCTTTGGGAACCGCTTGCGTAGCACCCACAGACCTGGGGGCTGCAGGCTTTCCTGCTGCCTTCAACCTCAATATTACTCTTTCCCACTAGGTGTCGCGCCAGGCACAAAAATGGCCATAAGGCTAGATATGGGTCCCCCGCCCAAGGAGCCAGCAGGGAAAACTAAGCCTTGTTCTAAAGCTCTTTGGGAACCGCTTGCGTAGCCCCACAGACCTGGGGGCTGCCGGCCTTCCTGCTGCCTTCAGCCTCGACACCACCCTTTCCCACTTGGCGCCGCGCCAGGCACAAAAATGGCCATACGTCTGGAAAATGGTCCCCGCCCAAGGAGCCAGCAGGGAAAACTAGGCCTTGTTCTAAAGCTCTTTGGGAACCGCTTGCGTAGCCCCAAAGACCTGGGGGCTGCAGGCTTTCCTGCTGCCTTCTGCCTTGACATGACCCTTTGCCACTTGGCGCCGCGCTAGCTACAAAAATGGCCATGCGGCTGGAGATGGGTCCCACGCCCAAAGAGCCAGCAGGGAAAACTATGCCTTGTTCTAATGCTCTTTGGGATCCGCTTGCGTAGCACCCACAGACCTGAGGGCTGCAGGCTTTCCTGCTGCCTTCAACCTCAATATTATGCTTTCCCACTAGGTGTCGCTCCAGGCACAAAAATGGCCATAAGGCTAGATATGGGTCCCCCGCCTAAGGAGCCAGCAGGGAAAACTATGCCTTGTTCTAAAGCTCTTTGGGAACCTCTTGCGTAGCCCCACAGACCTGGGGGCTGCGGGCCTTCCTGCTGCCTTCAGCCTCGACACCACCCTTTCCCACTTGGCGCCGCACCAGGCACAAAAATGGCCATATGGCTGGAGATGGGTCGCCCGCACAAGGAGACAGCAGGGAAAAATAGGCCTTGATCTAAAACTCTTTGGTAACCGCTTGCGTAGCCCCAAAGACCTGGGGGCTGCAGGTTTTTCTGCTGCCTTCAGCCTCGACACCACCCTTTCCCACTTGGCGCCACGCCAGGCACAAAAATAGCCATACAGCTGGAGATGGTTCCCCCTCCCAAAGACCCAGCAGGCAAAAATAGGCCTTGTTCTAAAGCTCTTTGGGAACCGCTTGCGTAGCCCCACAGACCTGGGGGCTGCGGGCTTTCCTGCTGCCTTCAGCCTCGACACAACCCTTTCCCACTTGGTGCCACGCCAGGCACAAAAACAGCCATACGGCTGGAGATGGGTCCCCAGCCCAAAGAGCCAGCAGGGAAAACTATGCCTTGTTCTAAAGCTCTTTGGGAACCGCTTGCGTAGCCCAACAGACCTGGGGGCTGCGGGCTTTCCTGCTGCCTTCAGCCTCGACATCACCCTTTCCAACTTGGCGCCGCGCCAGCGGCAAAAATGGCAATACGGCTGGAGATGGGTCCCCCGCACAAGGAGCCAGCAGGGAAAACTAGGCCTTGTTCTAAAGCTATTAGGGAACCTCTTGCGTAGCCCCACAGACCTGGGGGCTGCGGGCTTTCCTGCTGCCTTCAGCCTCGACACCACCCTTTCCCACTTGGAGCCGCACCGGGCACAAAAATGGCCATACGGCTGGAGATGTGTCCCCCGCCCAAAGACCCAGAAGGGAAAACTAGGCCTTGTTCTAAAGCTCTTTGGGAACCGCTTGCGTAGCACCCACAGACCTGGGGGCTGCAGGCTTTCCTGCTGCCTTCAGCCTCAATACTACGCTTTCCCACTAGGTGTTGCTCCAGTCCCAAAAACAGCCATACGGCTGGAGATGGGTCCCCCGCCCAAGGAGCCAGCAGGGAAAACTATGCCTTGTTCTAAAGCTCTTATGGAACCGCTTGCGTAGCCCCACAGACCTGGGGCTGCGAGCTTTCCTGCTGCCTTCAGCCTCGACACCACCCTTTCCCACTTGGCGCCGCGCCAGGCACAAAAATGGCCATATGGCTGGAGATGGGTCCCCCGCCCAAGGAGCCAGCAGGGAAAACTATGCCTTGTTCTAAAGCTCTTTGGGAACCGCTTGCGTAGCCCCACAGACCTGGGGGCTGCAGGCTTTCCTGCTGCCTTCAGCCTTGACATGACCATTTCCCACTTGGTGCCGCGCCAGGCACAAAAATGGCTATACGGCTGAAGATAGGTCCCCCGCCCAAGGAGCCAGCAGGGAAAACTAGGCCTTGTTCTAAAGCTCTTTGGGAACCTCTTGCGTAGCCCCACAGACCTGGGGGCTGTGGGCCTTCCTGCTGCCTTCAGCCTCGACACCACCCTTTCCCACTTGGCGCCGCGCCAGTCACAAAAATGGCCATACGTCTGGACAATGGTCCCCCGCCAAAGGAGCCAGCAGGGAAAACTAGGCCTTGTTCTAAAGCTCTTTGGGAACCGCTTGCGTAGCCCCACAGACCTGGGGGCTGCAGGCTTTCCTGCTGCCTTGTGCCTTGACATGACCCTTTGCCACTTGGCGCCGCGCTAGCTACAAAAATGGCCATACGGCTGGAGATGGGTCCCACGTCCAAAGAGCCAGCAGGGAAAACTATGCCTTGTTCTAATGCTCTTTGGGATCCGCTTGCGTAGCACCCACAGACCTGAGGGCTGCAGGCTTTCCTGCTGCCTTCAACCTCAATATTATGCTTTCCCACTAGGTGTCGCTCCTGGCACAAAAATGGCCATAAGGCTAGATATGGGTCCCCCGCCTAAGGAGCCAGCAGGGAAAACTATGTCTTGTTCTAAAGCTATTTGGGAACCTCTTGCGTAGCCCCACAGACCTGCGGGCTGCGGGCCTTCCTGCTGCCTTCAGCCTCGACACCACCCTTTCCCTCTTGGCGCCGCACCAGGCACAAAAATGGCCATACAGCTGGAGATGGTTCCCCCTCCCAAAGACCCAGCAGGCAAAAATAGGCCTTGTTCTAAAGCTCTTTGGGAACCGCTTGCGTAGCCCCACAGACCTGGGGGCTGCGGGCTTTCCTGCTGCCTTCAGCCTCGACACAACCCTTTCCCACTTGGTGCCACGCCAGGCACAAAAGCAGCCATACGGCTGGAGATGGGTCCCCCGCCCAAAGAGCCAGCAGGGAAAACTATGCCTTGTTTTGAAGCTCTATGGGAACCGCTTGCGTAGCCCCACAGACCTGGGGGCTGCGGGCTTTCCTGCTGCCTTCAGCCTCGACATCACCCTTTCCCACTTGGCGCCGCGCCAGGGGCAAAAATGGCAATACGGCTGGAGATGGGTCCCCCGCCCAAGGAGCCAGCAGGGAAAACTAGGCCTTGTTCTAAAGCTATTTGGGAACCTCTTGCGTAGCCCCACAGACCTGGGGGCTGCGGGCTTTCCTGCTGCCTTCAGCCTCGACATCACCCTTTCCCACTTGGCTCCGCACCAGGCCCAAAAATGGCCATACGGCTGGAGATGGGTCCCCCGCCCAAGGAGCCAGCAGGGAAAACTATGCCTTGTTCTAAAGCTCTTAGGGAACCGCCTGCGTAGCCCCACAGACCTGGGGCTGCGAGCTTTCCTGCTGCCTTCAGCCTCGACACCACCCTTTCCCACTTGGCGCCGCGCCAGGCACAAAAATGGCCATACGGCTGGAGATGGGTCCCCCGCCCAAGGAGCCAGCAGGGAAAACTATGCCTTGTTCTAAAGCTCTTTGGGAACCGCTTGCGTAGCCACAAAGACCTGGGGGCTGCAGGCTTTCCTGCTGCCTTCAGCCTCAATACTACGATTTCCCACTAGGTGTTGCTCCAGGCCCAAAAATGGCCATACGGCTGGAGATGGGTCCCCCGCCCAAGGAGCCAGCAGGGAAAACTATGCCTTGTTCTAAAGCTCTTAGGGAACCGCTTGCGTAGCCCCACAGACCTGGGGCTGCGAGCTTTCCTGCTGCCTTCAGCCTCGACACCACCCTTTCCCACTTGGCGCCGCGCCAGGCACAGAAATGGCCATACGGCTGGAGATGGGTCCCCCGCCCAAGGAGCCAGCAGGGAAAACTATGCCGTGTTCTAAAGCTCTATGGGAACTGCTTGCGTAGCCCCACAGACCTGGGGGCTGCGGGCTTTCCTGCTGCCTTCAGCCTCAATACTACGATTTCCCACTAGGTGTTGCTCCAGGCCCAAAAATGGCTATACGGCTGGAGATGGGTCCCCCGCCCAAGGAGCCAGCAGGGAAAACTATGCCTTGTTCTAAAGCTCTTAGGGAACCGCTTGCGTAGCCCAACAGACCTGGGGCTGCGAGCTTTCCTGCTGCCTTCAGGCTCGACATCACCCTTTCCCACTTGGTGCCGCGCCAGGCACAAAAAAGGCCATATGACTGGAAATGGGTCACCCGCCCAAGGAGCCAGCAGGGAAAACTAGGCCTTGTTTTAAAGCTATTTGGGAATCGCTTGCGTAGCCCCACAGACCTGGGGGCTGCAGGCTTTTCTGCTGCCTTCAGCCTCAAAACCGCCCTTTCCACTTGGCGCCGCGCCAGGCACAAAAACGGCCATACGGCTGGAGATGGGTCCCCCGCCCAAAGACCCAGAAGGGAAAACTATGCCTTGTTCTAAAGCTCTTTGGGAACCGCTTGCGTAGCCCCACAGACCTGGGGGCTGCGGGCTTTCCTGCTGCCTTCAGCCTTGACATGACCATTTCCCACTTGGTGCCGCGCCAGGCACAAAAATGGCTATACGGCTGAAGATAGGTCCCCCGCCCAAGGAGCCAGCAAGAAAAACTAGGCCTTGTTCTAAAGCTCTTTGGGAACCGCTTGCGTAGCCCCACAGACCTGGGGGCTGCGGTCCTTTCTGCTGCCTTCAGCCTCGAAATCACCCTTTCAAACTTGGCGCCGCGCCAGGCACAAAAATGGTCATACGGCTATATATGGGTCCCCCGCCCAAGGAGCCAGCAGGGAAAACTATGACTTCTTCTAAAGCTCTTTGGGAACCTCTTGCGTAGCCCCACAGAACTGGGGGCTGCGGGCTTTTCTGCTGCCTTCAGCCTCCACACCACACTTTCCCAATTGGCGCCGTGTCAGGCACAAAAACAGCCATACGGCTGGAGATTCGTCCCTCGCCGAAAGAACCAGCAGGGAAAACTAGGCCTTCTTCAAAGATCTTTGGGAAACGATTGCGTAGCCCTACAGACCTGGGGGCTGCAGGTATTTCTGCTGCCCTCAGCCTCGACACCACCCTTTCCCACTTGGCGCCGCGCCAGGCACAAAAATGGCCATATGGCTGGAGATGGTTCCCCCACCCAAGGAGCCAGCAGGGAAAACTATGCCTTGTTCTAAAGCTCTTAGGGAACCGCTTGTGTAGCCCAACAGACCTGGGGCTGCGAGCTTTCCTGCTGCCTTCAGCCTCGACACCACCCTTTCCCACTTTGCACCGCGACAGGCACAAAAATGGCCATACGGCTGGAGATGGGTCCCCCGCCCAAGGAGCCAGCAGGGAAAAATATGCCGTGTTCTAAAGCTCTATGGGAACCTCTTGCGGAGCCCCACAGACCTGGGGGCTGCGGGCTTTCCTGCTGCCTTCAGCCTCGACATCACCCTTTCCCACTTGGCGCCGCACCAGGGGCAAAAATGGCAATACGGCTGGAGATGGGTCCCCCGCCCAAGGAGCCAGCAGGGAAAACTAGGCCTTGTTCTAAAGCTCTTAGGGAACCTCTTGCGTAGCCCCACAGACCTGGGGGCTGCGGGCTTTCCTGCTGCCTTCAGCCTCGACATCACCCTTTCCCACTTGGCGCCGCACCAGGCACAAAAATGGCCATACGGCTGGAGATGTGTCCCCCGCCCAAAGACCCAGAAGGGAAAACTAGGCCTTGTTCTAAAGCTCTTTGGGAACCGCTTGCGTAGCACCCACAGACCTGGGGGCTGCAGGCTTTCCTGCTGCCTTCAGCCTCAATACTACGCTTTCCCACTAGGTGTTGCTCCAGGCCCAAAAATGGCCATACGGCTGGACATGGGTCCCCCGCCCAAGGAGCCAGCAGGGAAAACTACGCCTTGTTCTAAAGCTCTTAGGGAACCGCTTGCGTAGCCCCACAGACCTGGGGGCTGCGGGCTTTCCTGCTGCCTTCAGCCGCGAAATCACCCTTTCCCACTTGGCGCCGCGCCAGGAGCAAAAATGGCCATACGGCTGGAGATGGGTCCCCCGCACAAGGAGCCAGCAGGGAAAACTAAGCCTTGTTCTAAAGCTCTTTGGGAACCGCTTGCGTAGCCCCACAGACCTGGGGGCTGCGGGCTTTCCTGCTGCCTTCTGCCTTGACATGACCCTTTGACACTTGGCGCCGCGCTAGCTACAAAAATGGCCATACGGCTGGAGATGGGTCCCACGCCCAAAGAGCCAGCAGGGAAAACTATGCCTTGTTCTAAAGCTCTTTGGGAACCGCTTGCGTAGCCCCACAGACCTGGGGGCTGCGTGCTTTCCTGCTGCCTTCAGCCTCGACACAACCCTTTCCCACTTGGTGCCGCGCCAGGCACAAAAATGGCCATATGGCTAGAAATGGGTCCCCCGCCCAAGGAGCCAGCAGGGAAAACTAGGCCTTGTTTTAAAGCTATTTGGGAGTCGCTTGCGTAGCCCCAAAGACCTGGGGGCTGCAGGCTTTTCTGCTGCCTTCAGCCTCAAAACCGCCCTTTCCACTTGGCGCCGCGCCAGGCACAAAAATGGCCATACGGCTGGAGATGGGTCCCCCGCCCAAAGACCCAGAAGGGAAAACTATGCCTTGTTCTAAAGCTCTTTGGGAACCGCTTGCGTAGCCCCACAGACCTGGGGGCTGCGGGCTTTCCTGCTGCCTTCAGCCTTGACATGACCATTTCCCACTTGGTGCCGCGCGAGGCACAAAAATGGCTATACGGCTGAAGATAGGTCCCCCGCCCAAGGAGCCAGCAGGGAAAACTATGCCTTGTTCTAAAGCTCTTTGGGAACCGCTTGCGTAGCCCCACAGACCTGGGGGCTGCGGTCCTTTCTGCTGCCTTCAGCCTCGAAACCACCCTTTCAAACTTGGCGCCGCGCCAGGCACAAAAATGGCCATACGGCTAGATATGGGTCCCCCGCCCAAGGAGCCAGCTGGGAAAACTATGCCTTCTTCTAAAGCTCTTTGGGAACCTCTTGCATAGCCCCACAGAACTGGGGGCTGCGGACTTTTCTGCTGCCTTCAGCCTCCACACCACACTTTCCCAATTGGCGCCGCGCCAGGCACAAAAACAGCCATATGGCTGGAGATGCGTCCCTCGCCGAAAGAACCAGCAGGGAAAACTAGGCCTTCTTCAAAGATATTTGGGAAACGATTGCGTAGCCCTACAGACCTGGGGGCTGCAGGTATTTCTGCTGCCTTCAGCATTGACACCACCCTTTCCCACTTGGCGCCGCGCTAGGCACAAAAATGGCCATACGGCTGGAGATGGATCCCCAGCCCAAAGACCCAGAAGGGAAAACTATGCCTTGTTCTGAAGCTCTTTGGGAACCGCTTGCGTAGCACCCACAGACCTGGGGGCTGCAGGCTTTCCTGCTGCCTTCAACCTCAATATTACGCTTTCCCACTAGGTGTCGCTCCAGGCACAAAAATGGCCATACGGCTAGATATGGGTCCCCCGCCCAAGGAGCCAGCAGGGAAAACTAGGTCTTGTTCTAAAGCTATTTGGGAACCTCTTGCGTAGCCCCACAGAACTGGGGGCTGCGGGCCTTCCTGCTGCCTTCAGCCTCGACACCACCCTTTCCCTCTTGGCGCCGCACCAGGCACAAAAATGGCCATACGGCTGGAGATGGGTCCCCCGCCCAAGGAGCCAGCAGGGAAAACTATGCCTTGTTCTAAAGCTCTTTGGGAACCGCTTGCGTAGCCCCACAGACCTGGGGGCTGCGGGCCTTCCTGCTGCCTTCAGCCTTGACATGACCATTTCCCACTTGGTGCCGCGCCAGGCACAAAAATGGCCATACGGCTGGACAATGGTCCACCGCCCAAGGAGCCAGCAGGGAAAACTAGGCCTTGTTCTAAAGCTCTTTGGGAACCGCTTGCGTAGCCCCACAGAACTGGGGGCTGCGGGCCTTCCTGCTGCCTTCAGCCTCGACACCACCCTTTCCCACTTGGCGCCGCACCAGGCACAAAAATGGCCATATGGCTGGAGATGGGTCGCCCGCAAAAGGAGCCAGCAGGGAAAACTAGGCCTTGATCTAAAACTCTTTGGGAACCGCTTGCGTAGCCCCAAAGACCTGGGGGCTGCAGGTTTTTCTGCTGCCTTCAGCCTTGACACCACCCTTTCCCACTTGGTGCCACGCCAGGCACAAAAACAGCCATACGGCTGGAGATGGGTCCCCAGCCCAAAGAGCCAGCAGGGAAAACTATGCCTTGTTCTAAAGCTCTTTGGGAACCGCTTGCGTAGCCCCACAGACCTGCGGGCTGCGGGCTTTCCTGCTGCCTTCAGACTCGACATCACCCTTTCCCACTTGGCGCCGCGCCAGCGGCAAAAATGGCAATACGGCTGGAGATGGGTCCCCCGCCCAAGGAGCCAGCAGGGAAAACTAGGCCTTGTTCTAAAGCTCTGTGGGAACCGCTTGCGTAGCCCCACAGACCTGGGGGCTGCGGGCTTTCCTGCTGCCTTCAGCCTCGACACCACCCTTTCCCACTTGGCGCCGCACCAGGCACAAAAATGGCCATACGGCTGGAGATGTGTCCCCCGCCCAAAGACCCAGAGGGGAAAACTAGACCTTGTTCTAAAGCTCTTTGGGAACCGCTTGCGTAGCACCCACAGACCTGGGGGCTGCAGGCTTTCCTGCTGCCTTCAGCCTCAATACTACGCTTTCCCACTAGGTGTTGCTCCAGGCCCAAAAATGGCCATACGGCTGGAGATGGGTCCCCCGCCCAAGGAGCCAGCAGGGAAAACTACGCCTTGTTCTAAAGCTCTTAGGGAACCGCTTGCGTAGCCCCACAGACGTGGGGGCTGCGGGCTTTCCTGCTGCCTTCAGCCTCGAAATCACCCTTTCCCACTTGGCGCCGCGCCAGGCACAAAAATGGCCATACGGCTGGAGATGGGTCCCCCGCCCATGGAGCCAGCAGGGAAAACTAGGCCTTGTTCTAAAGCTCTTTGGGAACCGCTTGCGTAGCCCCACAGACCTGGGGGCTGCAGGCTTTTCTGCTGCCTTCAGACTCAAAACCGCCCTTTCCACTTGGCACCGCGCCAGGCACAAAAATGGCCATATGGCTGGAGATGGGTCCCCCGCACAACGAGCTAGCAGGGTAAAATAGGCCTTGTTCTAAAGCTCTTTGGGAACCGCTTGCGTAGCCCCACAGACCTGGGGGCTGCGGGCTTTCCTGCTGCCTTCAGCCTCCACACCACCCTTTCCCACTTGGTGCCACGCCAGGCACAAAAACAGCCATACGGCTGGGGATGGGTCCCCCGCCCAAGGAGCCAGCATGGAAAACTATGTCTTGTTCTAAAGCTCTTTGGGAACCGCTTGCGTAGCCCCACAGACCTGGGGGCTGCGGGCTTTCCTGCTGCCTTCAGCCTCGACATCACCCTTTCCCACTTGGCGTCACGCCAGGCACAAAAATGGCCATATGGCTGGAGATGGGTCGCCCACACAAGGAGCCAGCAGGGAAAACAATGCCTTCTTCTAAAGCTCTTTGGGAACCGCTTGCGTAGCCCCACAGACCTGGGGGCTGCGGGCTTTCCTGCTGCCTTCAGCCTCCACACCACTCTTTCCCGCTTGGCGTCGTGCCAGGCACAAAAATGGCTATACGGCTGGAGATGGGTCCACCACCCAAGGAGCCAGCAGGGAAAACTAGGCCTTGTTCTAAAGCTCTTTGGGAACCGCTTGCGTAGCCCTACAGACCTGGGGGCTACAGGTATTTCTGCTGCCTTCAGGCTCCACACCACACTTTCCACTTGGCGCCGCGCCAGGCACAAAAATGGCCATATGGCTGGAGATGGTTCCCCCACCCAAGGAGCCAGCAGGGAAAACTATGCCTTGTTCTAAAGCTCTTTGGGAACCGCTTGCGGAACCCCACAGACCTGGGTGCTGCGGGCTGTCCTGCTGCCTTCAGCCTCGACACCACCCTTTCCCACTTGGTGCCACGCCAGGCACAAAAACAGCCATACGGCTGGAGATGGGTCCCCCGCCCAAAGAGCCAGCAGGGAAAACTACGCCTTGTTCTAAAGCTCTTTGGGAACCGCTTGCGTAGCCCCACAGACCTGGGGGCTGCGGTCCTTTCTGCTGCCTTCAGCCTCGAAACCACCCTTTCAAACTTGGCGCCGCGCCAGGCACAAAAATGGCCATACGGCTAGATATGGGTCCCCCGCCCAAGGAGCCAGCAGGGAAAACTATGCCTTGTTCTAAAGCTCTTTTGGAACCGCTTGCGTAGCCCCACAGACCTGGGGGCTGCGGACTTTTCTGCTGCCTTCAGCCTCCACACCACCCTTTTCCAATTGGCGCCGCGCCAGGCACAAAAACAGCCATACGGCTGGAGATGCGTCCCTCGCCCAAGGAGCCAGCAGGGAAAACTATGCCGTGTTCTGAAGCTCTTTGGGAACCGCTTGCGTAGCCCCACAGACCTGGGGGCTGCGGGCTTTCCTGCTGCCTTCAGCCTCAGCATCACCCTTTCCCACTTGGCGCCGCGCCAGGGGCAAAAATGGCCATGCGGCTGGAGATGGGTCCCCCGCCCATGGAGCCAGCAGGGAAAACTAGGCCTTGTTCTAAAGCTATTTGGGAACCGCTTGCGTAGCCCCACAGACCTGGGGGCTGCAGGCTTTTCTGCTGCCTTCAGACTCAAAACCGCCCTTTCCACTTGGCGCCGCGCCAGGCACAAAAATGGCCTTACAGCTGGAGATGGGTCCCCCGCACAACGAGCTAGGAGGGTAAAATAGGCCTTGTTCTAAAGCTCCTTGGGAACTGCTTGCATAGCCCCACAGACCTGGGGGCTGCGGGCTTTCCTGCTGCCTTCAGCCTCCACACCACCCTTTCCCACTTGGTGCCACGCCAGGCACAAAAACAGCCATAGGCTGGGGATGGGTCCCCCGCCCAAGGAGCCAGCAGGGAAAACTATGTCTTGTTCTAAAGCTATTTGGGAACCGCTTGCGTAGCCCCACAGACCTGGGGGCTGCGGGCTTTCCTGCTGCCTTCAGCCTTGACATGACCATTTCCCACTTGGTGCCGCGCCAGGCACAAAAATGGCTATACGGCTGAAGATAGGTCCCCGGCCCAAGGAGCCAGCAGGAAAAACTAGGCCTTGTTCTAAAGCTCTTTGGGAACCGCTTGCGTAGCCCCACAGACCTGGGGGCTGCGGTCCTTTCTGCTGCCTTCAGCCTCGAAACCACCCTTTCAAACTTGGCGCCGCGCCAGGCACAAAAATGGCCATACGGCTAGATATGGGTCCCCCGCCCAAGGAGCCAGCAGGGAAAACTATGCCTTCTTCTAAAGCTCTTTGGGAACCGCTTGCGTACCCCCACAGACCTGGGGGCTGCAGGCTTTTCTGCTGCCTTCAGCCACCACACCACCCTTTCCCACTTGGCGCCGCGCCAGGCACAAAAATGGCCATACGGCTGGAGATGGGTCCCCCGCCCAAGGAGCCAGCAGGGAAAACTATGCCGTGTTCTGAAGCTCTATGGGAACCTCTTGCGTAGCCCCACAGACCTGGGGGCTGCGGGCTTTCCTGCTGCCTTCAGCCTCGACATCACCCTTTCCCACTTGGCGCCGCGCCAGGGGCAAAGATGGCAATACGGCTGGAGATGTGTCCCCCGCCCAAGGAGCCAGCAGGGAAAACTAGGCCTTGTTCTAAAGCTCTTAGGGAACCTCTTGCGTAGCCCCACAGACCTGGGGGCTGCGGGCTTTCCTGCTGCCTTCAGCCTCGACACCACCCTTTCCCACTTGGCGCCGCACCAGGCACAAAAATGGCCATACGGCTGGAGATGTGTCCCCCGCCCAAAGACCCAGAAGGGAAAACTAGGCCTTGTTCTAAAGCTCTTTGGGAACCGCTTGCGTAGCACCCACAGACCTGGGGGCTGCAGGCTTTCCTGCTGCCTTCAGCCTCAATACTACGCTTTCCCACTAGGTGTTGCTCCAGGCCCAAAAATGGCCATACGGCTGGAGATGGGTCCCCCGCCCAAGGAGCCAGCAGGGAAAACTATGCCTTGTTCTAAAGCTCTTTGGGAACCGCTTGCGTAGCCCCAAAGACCTGGGGGCTGCAGGCTTTCCTGCTGCATTCAGCCTCAATAGTACGATTTCCCACTAGGTGTTGCTCCAGGCCCAAAAATGGCCATACGGCGGGAGATGGGTCCCCCGCCCAAGGAGCCAGCAGGGAAAACTAGGCCTTGTTCTAAAGCTCTTAGGGAACCTCTTGCGTAGCCCCACAGACCTGGGGGCTGCAGGCTTTCCTGCTGCCTTCAGCCTCGACACCACCCTTTCCCACTTGGTGCCACGCCAGGCACAAAAACAGCCATACGGCTGGAGATGGGTCCCCTGCCCAAAGAGCCAGCAGGGAAAACTACGCCTTGTTCTAAAGCTCTTTGGGAACCGCTTGCGTAGCCCCACAGACCTGGGGGCTGCGGGCTTTCCTGCTGCCTTCAGCCTTGACATGACCATTTCCCACTTGGTGCCGCGCCAGGCACAAAAATGGCTATACGGCTGAAGATAGGTCCCCGGCCCAAGGAGCCAGCAGGAAAAACTAGGCCTTGTTCTAAAGCTCTTTGGGAACCGCTTGCGTAGCCCCACAGACCTGGGGGCTGCGGTCCTTTCTGCTGCCTTCAGCCTCGAAACCACCCTTTCAAACTTGGCGCCGCGCCAGGCACAAAAATGGCCATACGGCTAGATATGGGTCCCCCGCCCAAGGAGCCAGCAGGGAAAACTATGCCTTCTTCTAAAGCTCTTTGGGAACCGCTTGCGTAGCCCCACAGACCTGGGGGCTGCGGGCTTTTCTGCTGCCTTCAGCCACCACACCACACTTTCCCAATTGGCGCCGCGCCAGGCACAAAAACAGCCATACGGCTGGAGATGCGTCCCTCGCCGAAAGAACCAGCAGGGAAAACTAGGCCTTTTTCAAAGCTCTTAGGGAACCGCTTGCGTAGCCCCACAGACCTGGGGGCTGCAGGCTTTCCTGCTGCCTTCAGCCTCAATACTACGCTTTCCCACTAGGTGTTGCTCCAGGCCCAAAAATGGCCATACGGCTGGAGAAGGGTCCCCCGCCCAAGGAGCCAGCAGGGAAAACTATGCCTTGTTCTAAAGCCCTTTGGGAACCGCTTGCGTAGCCCCACAGACCTGGGGATGCGAGCTTTCCTGCTGCCTTCAGCCTTGACACCACCCTTTCCCACTTGGCGCCGCGCCAGGCACAAAAATGGCTATACGGCTTTAGATGGGTCCCCCGCCCATGGAGCCAGCAGGGAAAACTAGGCCTTGTTCTAAAGCTATTTGGGAACCGCTTGCGTAGCCCCACAGACCTGGGGGCTGCAGGCTTTTCTGCTGCCTTCAGACTCAAAACCGCCCTTTCCACTTGGCGCCGCGCCAGGCACAAAAATGGCCTTACAGCTGGAGATGGGTCCCCCGCACAACGAGCTAGCAGGTTAAAATAGGCCTTGTTCTAAAGCTCTTTGGGAACCGCTTGCGTAGCCCCACAGACCTGGGGGCTGCGGGCTTTCCTGCTGCCTTCAGCCTCGACAACACCCTTTCCCACTTGGCGTCGCGCCAGGCACAAAAATGGCCATATGGCTGGAGATGGGTCGCCCACACAAGGAGCCAGCAGGGAAAACTATGCCTTCTTCTAAAGCTCTTTGGGAACCGCTTGCGTAGCCCCACAGACCTGGGGGCTGCGGGCTTTTCTGCTGTCTTCAGCCTCGACACCACCCTTTCCCACTTGGCGCCGCGCCAGGCACAAAAATGGCCATACGGCTGGAGATGGGTCCCCCGCCCAAGGAGCCAGCAGGGAAAACTATGCCTTGTTCTAAAGCTCTTTGGGAACCGCTTGCGTAGCCCCACAGACCTGGGGGCTGCGGGCCTTCCTGCTGCCTTCAGCCTTGACATGACCATTTCCCACTTGGTGCCGCGCCAGGCACAAAAATGGCCATACGGCTGGACAATGGTCCACCGCCCAAGGAGCCAGCAGGGAAAACTAGGCCTTGTTCTAAAGCTCTTTGGGAACCGCTTGCGTAGCCCCACAGAACTGGGGGCTGCGGGCCTTCCTGCTGCCTTCAGCCTCGACACCACCCTTTCCCACTTGGCGCCGCACCAGGCACAAAAATGGCCATATGGCTGGAGATGGGTCGCCCGCAAAAGGAGCCAGCAGGGAAAACTAGGCCTTGATCTAAAACTCTTTGGGAACCGCTTGCGTAGCCCCAAAGACCTGGGGGCTGCAGGTTTTTCTGCTGCCTTCAGCCTTGACACCACCCTTTCCCACTTGGTGCCACGCCAGGCACAAAAACAGCCATACGGCTGGAGATGGGTCCCCAGCCCAAAGAGCCAGCAGGGAAAACTATGCCTTGTTCTAAAGCTCTTTGGGAACCGCTTGCGTAGCCCCACAGACCTGCGGGCTGCGGGCTTTCCTGCTGCCTTCAGACTCGACATCACCCTTTCCCACTTGGCGCCGCGCCAGCGGCAAAAATGGCAATACGGCTGGAGATGGGTCCCCCGCCCAAGGAGCCAGCAGGGAAAACTAGGCCTTGTTCTAAAGCTCTGTGGGAACCGCTTGCGTAGCCCCACAGACCTGGGGGCTGCGGGCTTTCCTGCTGCCTTCAGCCTCGACACCACCCTTTCCCACTTGGCGCCGCACCAGGCACAAAAATGGCCATACGGCTGGAGATGTGTCCCCCGCCCAAAGACCCAGAGGGGAAAACTAGACCTTGTTCTAAAGCTCTTTGGGAACCGCTTGCGTAGCACCCACAGACCTGGGGGCTGCAGGCTTTCCTGCTGCCTTCAGCCTCAATACTACGCTTTCCCACTAGGTGTTGCTCCAGGCCCAAAAATGGCCATACGGCTGGAGATGGGTCCCCCGCCCAAGGAGCCAGCAGGGAAAACTACGCCTTGTTCTAAAGCTCTTAGGGAACCGCTTGCGTAGCCCCACAGACGTGGGGGCTGCGGGCTTTCCTGCTGCCTTCAGCCTCGAAATCACCCTTTCCCACTTGGCGCCGCGCCAGGCACAAAAATGGCCATACGGCTGGAGATGGGTCCCCCGCCCATGGAGCCAGCAGGGAAAACTAGGCCTTGTTCTAAAGCTCTTTGGGAACCGCTTGCGTAGCCCCACAGACCTGGGGGCTGCAGGCTTTTCTGCTGCCTTCAGACTCAAAACCGCCCTTTCCACTTGGCACCGCGCCAGGCACAAAAATGGCCATATGGCTGGAGATGGGTCCCCCGCACAACGAGCTAGCAGGGTAAAATAGGCCTTGTTCTAAAGCTCTTTGGGAACCGCTTGCGTAGCCCCACAGACCTGGGGGCTGCGGGCTTTCCTGCTGCCTTCAGCCTCCACACCACCCTTTCCCACTTGGTGCCACGCCAGGCACAAAAACAGCCATACGGCTGGGGATGGGTCCCCCGCCCAAGGAGCCAGCATGGAAAACTATGTCTTGTTCTAAAGCTCTTTGGGAACCGCTTGCGTAGCCCCACAGACCTGGGGGCTGCGGGCTTTCCTGCTGCCTTCAGCCTCGACATCACCCTTTCCCACTTGGCGTCACGCCAGGCACAAAAATGGCCATATGGCTGGAGATGGGTCGCCCACACAAGGAGCCAGCAGGGAAAACAATGCCTTCTTCTAAAGCTCTTTGGGAACCGCTTGCGTAGCCCCACAGACCTGGGGGCTGCGGGCTTTCCTGCTGCCTTCAGCCTCCACACCACTCTTTCCCGCTTGGCGTCGTGCCAGGCACAAAAATGGCTATACGGCTGGAGATGGGTCCACCACCCAAGGAGCCAGCAGGGAAAACTAGGCCTTGTTCTAAAGCTCTTTGGGAACCGCTTGCGTAGCCCTACAGACCTGGGGGCTACAGGTATTTCTGCTGCCTTCAGGCTCCACACCACACTTTCCACTTGGCGCCGCGCCAGGCACAAAAATGGCCATATGGCTGGAGATGGTTCCCCCACCCAAGGAGCCAGCAGGGAAAACTATGCCTTGTTCTAAAGCTCTTTGGGAACCGCTTGCGGAACCCCACAGACCTGGGTGCTGCGGGCTGTCCTGCTGCCTTCAGCCTCGACACCACCCTTTCCCACTTGGTGCCACGCCAGGCACAAAAACAGCCATACGGCTGGAGATGGGTCCCCCGCCCAAAGAGCCAGCAGGGAAAACTACGCCTTGTTCTAAAGCTCTTTGGGAACCGCTTGCGTAGCCCCACAGACCTGGGGGCTGCGGTCCTTTCTGCTGCCTTCAGCCTCGAAACCACCCTTTCAAACTTGGCGCCGCGCCAGGCACAAAAATGGCCATACGGCTAGATATGGGTCCCCCGCCCAAGGAGCCAGCAGGGAAAACTATGCCTTGTTCTAAAGCTCTTTTGGAACCGCTTGCGTAGCCCCACAGACCTGGGGGCTGCGGACTTTTCTGCTGCCTTCAGCCTCCACACCACCCTTTTCCAATTGGCGCCGCGCCAGGCACAAAAACAGCCATACGGCTGGAGATGCGTCCCTCGCCCAAGGAGCCAGCAGGGAAAACTATGCCGTGTTCTGAAGCTCTTTGGGAACCGCTTGCGTAGCCCCACAGACCTGGGGGCTGCGGGCTTTCCTGCTGCCTTCAGCCTCAGCATCACCCTTTCCCACTTGGCGCCGCGCCAGGGGCAAAAATGGCCATGCGGCTGGAGATGGGTCCCCCGCCCATGGAGCCAGCAGGGAAAACTAGGCCTTGTTCTAAAGCTATTTGGGAACCGCTTGCGTAGCCCCACAGACCTGGGGGCTGCAGGCTTTTCTGCTGCCTTCAGACTCAAAACCGCCCTTTCCACTTGGCGCCGCGCCAGGCACAAAAATGGCCTTACAGCTGGAGATGGGTCCCCCGCACAACGAGCTAGGAGGGTAAAATAGGCCTTGTTCTAAAGCTCCTTGGGAACTGCTTGCATAGCCCCACAGACCTGGGGGCTGCGGGCTTTCCTGCTGCCTTCAGCCTCCACACCACCCTTTCCCACTTGGTGCCACGCCAGGCACAAAAACAGCCATAGGCTGGGGATGGGTCCCCCGCCCAAGGAGCCAGCAGGGAAAACTATGTCTTGTTCTAAAGCTATTTGGGAACCGCTTGCGTAGCCCCACAGACCTGGGGGCTGCGGGCTTTCCTGCTGCCTTCAGCCTTGACATGACCATTTCCCACTTGGTGCCGCGCCAGGCACAAAAATGGCTATACGGCTGAAGATAGGTCCCCGGCCCAAGGAGCCAGCAGGAAAAACTAGGCCTTGTTCTAAAGCTCTTTGGGAACCGCTTGCGTAGCCCCACAGACCTGGGGGCTGCGGTCCTTTCTGCTGCCTTCAGCCTCGAAACCACCCTTTCAAACTTGGCGCCGCGCCAGGCACAAAAATGGCCATACGGCTAGATATGGGTCCCCCGCCCAAGGAGCCAGCAGGGAAAACTATGCCTTCTTCTAAAGCTCTTTGGGAACCGCTTGCGTACCCCCACAGACCTGGGGGCTGCAGGCTTTTCTGCTGCCTTCAGCCACCACACCACCCTTTCCCACTTGGCGCCGCGCCAGGCACAAAAATGGCCATACGGCTGGAGATGGGTCCCCCGCCCAAGGAGCCAGCAGGGAAAACTATGCCGTGTTCTGAAGCTCTATGGGAACCTCTTGCGTAGCCCCACAGACCTGGGGGCTGCGGGCTTTCCTGCTGCCTTCAGCCTCGACATCACCCTTTCCCACTTGGCGCCGCGCCAGGGGCAAAGATGGCAATACGGCTGGAGATGTGTCCCCCGCCCAAGGAGCCAGCAGGGAAAACTAGGCCTTGTTCTAAAGCTCTTAGGGAACCTCTTGCGTAGCCCCACAGACCTGGGGGCTGCGGGCTTTCCTGCTGCCTTCAGCCTCGACACCACCCTTTCCCACTTGGCGCCGCACCAGGCACAAAAATGGCCATACGGCTGGAGATGTGTCCCCCGCCCAAAGACCCAGAAGGGAAAACTAGGCCTTGTTCTAAAGCTCTTTGGGAACCGCTTGCGTAGCACCCACAGACCTGGGGGCTGCAGGCTTTCCTGCTGCCTTCAGCCTCAATACTACGCTTTCCCACTAGGTGTTGCTCCAGGCCCAAAAATGGCCATACGGCTGGAGATGGGTCCCCCGCCCAAGGAGCCAGCAGGGAAAACTATGCCTTGTTCTAAAGCTCTTTGGGAACCGCTTGCGTAGCCCCAAAGACCTGGGGGCTGCAGGCTTTCCTGCTGCATTCAGCCTCAATAGTACGATTTCCCACTAGGTGTTGCTCCAGGCCCAAAAATGGCCATACGGCGGGAGATGGGTCCCCCGCCCAAGGAGCCAGCAGGGAAAACTAGGCCTTGTTCTAAAGCTCTTAGGGAACCTCTTGCGTAGCCCCACAGACCTGGGGGCTGCAGGCTTTCCTGCTGCCTTCAGCCTCGACACCACCCTTTCCCACTTGGTGCCACGCCAGGCACAAAAACAGCCATACGGCTGGAGATGGGTCCCCTGCCCAAAGAGCCAGCAGGGAAAACTACGCCTTGTTCTAAAGCTCTTTGGGAACCGCTTGCGTAGCCCCACAGACCTGGGGGCTGCGGGCTTTCCTGCTGCCTTCAGCCTTGACATGACCATTTCCCACTTGGTGCCGCGCCAGGCACAAAAATGGCTATACGGCTGAAGATAGGTCCCCGGCCCAAGGAGCCAGCAGGAAAAACTAGGCCTTGTTCTAAAGCTCTTTGGGAACCGCTTGCGTAGCCCCACAGACCTGGGGGCTGCGGTCCTTTCTGCTGCCTTCAGCCTCGAAACCACCCTTTCAAACTTGGCGCCGCGCCAGGCACAAAAATGGCCATACGGCTAGATATGGGTCCCCCGCCCAAGGAGCCAGCAGGGAAAACTATGCCTTCTTCTAAAGCTCTTTGGGAACCGCTTGCGTAGCCCCACAGACCTGGGGGCTGCGGGCTTTTCTGCTGCCTTCAGCCACCACACCACACTTTCCCAATTGGCGCCGCGCCAGGCACAAAAACAGCCATACGGCTGGAGATGCGTCCCTCGCCGAAAGAACCAGCAGGGAAAACTAGGCCTTTTTCAAAGCTCTTAGGGAACCGCTTGCGTAGCCCCACAGACCTGGGGGCTGCAGGCTTTCCTGCTGCCTTCAGCCTCAATACTACGCTTTCCCACTAGGTGTTGCTCCAGGCCCAAAAATGGCCATACGGCTGGAGAAGGGTCCCCCGCCCAAGGAGCCAGCAGGGAAAACTATGCCTTGTTCTAAAGCCCTTTGGGAACCGCTTGCGTAGCCCCACAGACCTGGGGATGCGAGCTTTCCTGCTGCCTTCAGCCTTGACACCACCCTTTCCCACTTGGCGCCGCGCCAGGCACAAAAATGGCTATACGGCTTTAGATGGGTCCCCCGCCCATGGAGCCAGCAGGGAAAACTAGGCCTTGTTCTAAAGCTATTTGGGAACCGCTTGCGTAGCCCCACAGACCTGGGGGCTGCAGGCTTTTCTGCTGCCTTCAGACTCAAAACCGCCCTTTCCACTTGGCGCCGCGCCAGGCACAAAAATGGCCTTACAGCTGGAGATGGGTCCCCCGCACAACGAGCTAGCAGGTTAAAATAGGCCTTGTTCTAAAGCTCTTTGGGAACCGCTTGCGTAGCCCCACAGACCTGGGGGCTGCGGGCTTTCCTGCTGCCTTCAGCCTCGACAACACCCTTTCCCACTTGGCGTCGCGCCAGGCACAAAAATGGCCATATGGCTGGAGATGGGTCGCCCACACAAGGAGCCAGCAGGGAAAACTATGCCTTCTTCTAAAGCTCTTTGGGAACCGCTTGCGTAGCCCCACAGACCTGGGGGCTGCGGGCTTTTCTGCTGTCTTCAGCCTCGACACCACCCTTTCCCACTTGGCGCCGCGCCAGGCACAAAAATGGCCATATGGCTGGAGATGGGTCCCCCGCCCAAGGAGCCAGCAGGGAAAGCTATGCCGTGTTCTGAAGCTCTATGGGAACCGCTTGCGTAGCCCCACAGACCTGGGGGCTGCGGGCTTTCCTGCTGCCTTCAGCCTCGACACAACCCTTTCCCACTTGGTGCCACGCCAGGCACAAAAATGGCCATACGGCTGGAGATGGGTCCCCCGCCCAAAGAGCCAGCAGGGAAAACTAGGCCTTGTTCTGAAGCTCTAAGGGAACCGCTTGCGTAGCCCCACAGACCTGGGGGCTGCGGGCTTTCCTGCTGCCTTCAGCCTCGACATCACCCTTTCCCCCTTGGCGCCGCGCCAGGCACAAAAATGGCAATACGGCTGGAGATGGGTCCCCTGCCCAAGGAGCCAGCAGGGAAAACTAGGCCTTGTTCTAAAGCTATTAGGGAACCTCTTGCGTAGCCCCACAGACCTGGGGGCTGCGGGCTTTCCTGCTGCCTTCAGCCTCGACATCACCCTTTCCCACTTGGCGCCGCACCAGGCCCAAAAATGCCCATACGGCTGGAGATGGGTCTCCCGTCCAAGGAGCCAGCAGGGAAAACTATGCCTTGTTCTAAAGCTCTTTGGGAACCGCTTGCGTAGCCACAAAGACCTGGGGGCTGCAGGCTTTCCTGCTGCCTTCAGCCTCAATACTACGCTTTCCCACTAGGTGTTGCTCCAGGCCCAAAAATGGCCATACGGCTGGAGATGGGTCCCCCGCCCAAGGAGCCAGCAGGGAAAACTATGCCGTGTTCTAAAGCTCTATGGGAACCGCTTGCGTAGCCCCACAGACCTGGGGGCTGCGGGCTTTCCTGCTGCCTTCAGCCTCGACACCACCCTTTCTCACTTGGCGCCGCGCCAGGCACAAAAATGGCCATACGGCTGGAGATGGGTCCCCCGCCCAAGGAGCCAGCAGGGAAAACTAGGCCTTGTTCTAAAGCTCTTAGGGAACCTCTTGCGTAGCCCCACAGACCTGGGGGCTGCGGGCTTTCCTGCTGCCTTCAGCCTCGACACCACCCTTTCCCACTTGGTGCCACGCCAGGCACAAAAACAGCCATACGGCTGGAGATGGGTCCCCTGCCCAAAGAGCCAGCAGGGAAAACTACGCCTTGTTCTAAAGCTCTTTGGGAACCGCTTGCGTAGCCCCACAGACCTGGGGGCTGCGGGCTTTCCTGCTGCCTTCAGCCTTGACATGACCATTTCCCACTTGGTGCCGCGCCAGGCACAAAAATGGCTATACGGCTGAAGATAGGTCCCCGGCCCAAGGAGCCAGCAGGAAAAACTAGGCCTTGTTCTAAAGCTCTTTGGGAACCGCTTGCGTAGCCCCACAGACCTGGGGGCTGCGGTCCTTTCTGCTGCCTTCAGCCTCGAAACCACCCTTTCAAACTTGGCGCCGCGCCAGGCACAAAAATGGCCATACGGCTAGATATGGGTCCCCCGCCCAAGGAGCCAGCAGGGAAAACTATGCCTTCTTCTAAAGCTCTTTGGGAACCGCTTGCGTAGCCCCACAGACCTGGGGGCTGCGGGCTTTTCTGCTGCCTTCAGCCACCACACCACACTTTCCCAATTGGCGCCGCGCCAGGCACAAAAACAGCCATACGGCTGGAGATGCGTCCCTCGCCGAAAGAACCAGCAGGGAAAACTAGGCCTTTTTCAAAGCTCTTAGGGAACCGCTTGCGTAGCCCCACAGACCTGGGGGCTGCAGGCTTTCCTGCTGCCTTCAGCCTCAATACTACGCTTTCCCACTAGGTGTTGCTCCAGGCCCAAAAATGGCCATACGGCTGGAGAAGGGTCCCCCGCCCAAGGAGCCAGCAGGGAAAACTATGCCTTGTTCTAAAGCCCTTTGGGAACCGCTTGCGTAGCCCCACAGACCTGGGGATGCGAGCTTTCCTGCTGCCTTCAGCCTTGACACCACCCTTTCCCACTTGGCGCCGCGCCAGGCACAAAAATGGCTATACGGCTTTAGATGGGTCCCCCGCCCATGGAGCCAGCAGGGAAAACTAGGCCTTGTTCTAAAGCTATTTGGGAACCGCTTGCGTAGCCCCACAGACCTGGGGGCTGCAGGCTTTTCTGCTGCCTTCAGACTCAAAACCGCCCTTTCCACTTGGCGCCGCGCCAGGCACAAAAATGGCCTTACAGCTGGAGATGGGTCCCCCGCACAACGAGCTAGCAGGTTAAAATAGGCCTTGTTCTAAAGCTCTTTGGGAACCGCTTGCGTAGCCCCACAGACCTGGGGGCTGCGGGCTTTCCTGCTGCCTTCAGCCTCGACAACACCCTTTCCCACTTGGCGTCGCGCCAGGCACAAAAATGGCCATATGGCTGGAGATGGGTCGCCCACACAAGGAGCCAGCAGGGAAAACTATGCCTTCTTCTAAAGCTCTTTGGGAACCGCTTGCGTAGCCCCACAGACCTGGGGGCTGCGGGCTTTTCTGCTGTCTTCAGCCTCGACACCACCCTTTCCCACTTGGCGCCGCGCCAGGCACAAAAATGGCCATATGGCTGGAGATGGGTCCCCCGCCCAAGGAGCCAGCAGGGAAAGCTATGCCGTGTTCTGAAGCTCTATGGGAACCGCTTGCGTAGCCCCACAGACCTGGGGGCTGCGGGCTTTCCTGCTGCCTTCAGCCTCGACACAACCCTTTCCCACTTGGTGCCACGCCAGGCACAAAAATGGCCATACGGCTGGAGATGGGTCCCCCGCCCAAAGAGCCAGCAGGGAAAACTAGGCCTTGTTCTGAAGCTCTAAGGGAACCGCTTGCGTAGCCCCACAGACCTGGGGGCTGCGGGCTTTCCTGCTGCCTTCAGCCTCGACATCACCCTTTCCCCCTTGGCGCCGCGCCAGGCACAAAAATGGCAATACGGCTGGAGATGGGTCCCCTGCCCAAGGAGCCAGCAGGGAAAACTAGGCCTTGTTCTAAAGCTATTAGGGAACCTCTTGCGTAGCCCCACAGACCTGGGGGCTGCGGGCTTTCCTGCTGCCTTCAGCCTCGACATCACCCTTTCCCACTTGGCGCCGCACCAGGCCCAAAAATGCCCATACGGCTGGAGATGGGTCTCCCGTCCAAGGAGCCAGCAGGGAAAACTATGCCTTGTTCTAAAGCTCTTTGGGAACCGCTTGCGTAGCCACAAAGACCTGGGGGCTGCAGGCTTTCCTGCTGCCTTCAGCCTCAATACTACGCTTTCCCACTAGGTGTTGCTCCAGGCCCAAAAATGGCCATACGGCTGGAGATGGGTCCCCCGCCCAAGGAGCCAGCAGGGAAAACTATGCCGTGTTCTAAAGCTCTATGGGAACCGCTTGCGTAGCCCCACAGACCTGGGGGCTGCGGGCTTTCCTGCTGCCTTCAGCCTCGACACCACCATTTCTCACTTGGCGCCGCGCCAGGCACAAAAATGGCCATACGGCTGGAGATGGGTCCCCCGCCCAAGGAGCCAGCAGGGAAAACTAGGCCTTGTTCTAAAGCTCTTAGGGAACCGCTTGCGTAGCCCCACAGACCTGGGGGCTGCGGGCTTTCCTGCTGCCTTCAGCCTCGACACCACCCTTTCCCACTTGGCGCCGCACCAGGCACAAAAATGGCCATACGGCTGGAGATGTGTCCCCCGCCCAAAGACCCAGAAGGGAAAACTAGGCCTTGTTCTAAAGCTCTTTGGGAACCGCTTGCGTAGCACCCACAGACCTGGGGGCTGCAGGCTTTCCTGCTGCCTTCAGCCTCAATACTACGCTTTCCCACTAGGTGTTGCTCCAGGCCCAAAAATGGCCATACGGCTGGAGATGGGTCCCCCGCCCAAGGAGCCAGCAGGGAAAACTATGCCTTGTTCTAAAGCTCTTTGGGAACCGCTTGCGTAGCCCCACAGACCTGGGGGCTGCAGGCTTTCCTGCTGCCTTCAGCCTCAATACTACGATTTCCCACTAGGTGTTGCTCCAGGCCCAAAAATGGCTATACGGCTGGAGATGGGTCCCCCGCCCAAGGAGCCAGCAGGGAAAACTATGCCTTGTTCTAAAGCTCTTTGGGAACCGCTTGCGTAGCCCAACAGACCTGGGGCTGCGAGCTTTCCTGCTGCCTTCAGCCTCGACATCACCCTTTCCCACTTGGTGCCGCGCCAGGCACAAAAATGGCCATATGGCTGGAGATGGGTCACCCGTCCAAGGAGCCAGCAGGGAAAACTAGGCCTTGTTTTAAAGCTATTTGGGAATCGCTTGCGTAGCCCCAAAGACCTGGGGGCTGCAGGCTTTTCTGCTGCCTTCAGCCTCAAAACCGCCCTTTCCACTTGGCGCCGCGCCAGGCACAAAAACGGCCATACGGCTGGAGATGGGTCCCCCGCCCAAAGACCCAGAAGGGAAAACTATGCCTTGTTCTAAAGCTCTTTGGGAACCGCTTGCGTAGCCCCACAGACCTGGGGGCTGCGGGCTTTCCTGCTGCCTTCAGCCTTGACATGACCATTTCCCACTTGGCGCCGCGCCAGGCACAAAAATGGCCATACGGCTAGATATGGGTCCCCCGCCCAAGGAGCCAGCAGGGAAAACTATGACTTCTTCTAAAGCTCTTTGGGAACCTCTTGCGTAGCCCCACAGAACTGGGGGCTGCGGGCTTTTCTGCTGCCTTCAGCCTCCACACCACACTTTCCCAATTGGCGCCGCGCCAGGCACAAAAACAGCCATACGGCTGGAGATGCGTCCCTCGCCGAAAGAACCAGCAGGGAAAACTAGGCCTTCTTCAAAGATATTTGGGAAACGATTGCGTAGCCCTACAGACCTGGGGGCTGCAGGTATTTCTGCTGCCCTCAGCCTCGACACCACCCTTTCCCCCTTGGCGCCGCGCCAGGCACAAAAATGGCCATACGGCTGGAGATGGGTCCCCCGCCCAAGGAGCCAGCAGGAAAAACTATGCCGTGTTCTAAAGCTCTTTGGGAACCGCTTGCGTAGCACCCACAGACCTGGGGGCTGCAGGCTTTCCTGCTGCCTTCAGCCTCAATACTACGCTTTCCCACTAGGTGTTGCTCCAGGCCCAAAAATGGCCATACGGCTGGAGATGGGTCCCCCGCCCAAGGAGCCAGCAGGGAAAACTATGCCTTGTTCTGAAGCTCTTTGGGAACCGCTTGCGTAGCCCCACAGACCTGGGGGCTGCAGGCTTTCCTGCTGCCTTCAGCCTCAATACTACGATTTCCCACTAGGTGTTGCTCCAGGCCCAAAAATGGCTATACGGCTGGAGATGGGTCCCCCGCCCAAGGAGCCAGCAGGGAAAACTATGCCTTGTTCTAAAGCTCTTTGGGAACCGCTTGCGTAGCCCAAGAGACCTGGGGCTGCGAGCTTTCCTGCTGCCTTCAACCTCGACATCACCCTTTCCCACTTGGTGCCGCGCCAGGCACAAAAATGGCCATATGGCTGGAGATGGGTCACCCGTCCAAGGAGCCAGCAGGGAAAACTAGGCCTTGTTTTAAAGCTATTTGGGAATCGCTTGCGTAACCCCAAAGACCTGGGGGCTGCAGGCTTTTCTGCTGCCTTCAGCCTCAAAACCGCCCTTTCCACTTGGCGCCGCGCCAGGCACAAAAACGGCCATACGGCTGGAGATGGGTCCCCCGCCCAAAGACCCAGAAGGGAAAACTATGCCTTGTTCTAAAGCTCTTTGGGAACCGCTTGCGTAGCCCCACAGACCTGGGGGCTGCGGGCTTTCCTGCTGCCTTCAGCCTTGACATGACCATTTCCCACTTGGCGCCGCGCCAGGCACAAAAATGGCCATACGGCTAGATATGGGTCCCCCGCCCAAGGAGCCAGCAGGGAAAACTATGACTTCTTCTAAAGCTCTTTGGGAACCTCTTGCGTAGCCCCACAGAACTGGGGTCTGCGGGCTTTTCTGCTGCCTTCAGCCTCCACACCACACTTTCCCAATTGGCGCCGCGCCAGGCACAAAAACAGCCATACGGCTGGAGATGCGTCCCTCGCCGAAAGAACCAGCAGGGAAAACTAGGCCTTCTTCAAAGATCTTTGGGAAACGATTGCGTAGCCCTACAGACCTGGGGGCTGCAGGTATTTCTGCTGCCCTCACCCTCGACACCACCCTTTCCCCCTTGGCGCCGCGCCAGGCACAAAAATGGCCATACGGCTGGAGATGGGTCCCCCGCCCAAGGAGCCAGCAGGAAAAACTATGCCGTGTTCTAAAGCTCTATGGGAACCGCTTGCGTAGCCCCACAGACCTGGGGGCTGCGGGCTTTCCTGCTGCCTTCAGCCTCGACATCACCCTTTCCCACTTGGCGCCGCGCCAGGGTTAAATATGGCAATACGGCTGGAGATGGGTCCCCCGCCCAAGGAGACAGCAGGGAAAACTAAGCCTTGTTCTAAAGTTATTAGGGAACCTCTTGCGTAGCCACACAGAACTGGGGGCTGCGGGCTTTCCTGCTGCCTTCAGCCTCGACATCACCCTTTCCCACTTGGCGCCGCACCAGGCACAAAAATGGCCATACGGCTGGAGATGTGTCCCCCGCCCAAAGACCCAGAAGGGAAAACTAGGCCTTGTTCTAAAGCTCTTTGGGAACCGCTTGCGTAGCACCCACAGACCTGGGGGCTGCAGGCTTTCCTGCTGCCTTCAGCCTCAATACTACGCTTTCCCACTAGGTGTTGCTCCAGGCCCAAAAATGGCCATACGGCTGGAGATGGGTCCCCCGCCCAAGGAGCCAGCAGGGAAAACTATGCCTTGTTCTAAAGCTCTTAGGGAACCGCTTGCGTAGCCCCACAGACCTGGGGGCTGCGGGCTTTCCTGCTGCCTTCAGCCTCGACATCACCCTTTCCCACTTGGCGCCGCGCCAGGCACAAAAATGGCCATACGGCTGGAGATGGGTCCCCCGCCCAAGGAGCCAGCAGGGAAAACTAGGCCTTGTTCTAAAGCTCTTAGGGAACCTCTTGCGTAGCCCCACAGACCTGGGGGCTGCGGGCTTTCCTGCTGCCTTCAGCCTCGACACCACCCTTTCCCACTTGGCTCCGCACCAGGCACAAAAATGGCCATACGGCTGGAGATGGGTCCCCCGCCCAAGGAGCCAGCAGGGAAAACTATGCCTTGTTCTAAAGCTCTTTGGGAACCGCTTGCGTAGCCCCAAAGACCTGGGGGCTGCAGGCTTTCCTGCTGCCTTCAGCCTCAATACTACGATTTCCCACTAGGTGTTGCTCCAGGCCCAAAAATGGCCATACGGCTGGAGATGGGTCCCCCGCCCAAGGAGCCAGCAGGGAAAAATATGCCGTGTTCTAAAGCTCTATGGGAACCGCTTGCGTAGCCCCACAGACCTGGGGGCTGCGGGCTTTCCTGCTGCCTTCAGCCTCGACATCACCCTTTCCCACTTGGCGCCGCGCCAGGGGCAAAAATGGCCATGCGGCTGGAGATGGGTCCCCCGCCCAAGGAGCCAGCAGGGAAAACTAGGCCTTGTTCTAAAGCTCTTAGGGAACCTCTTGCGTAGCCCCACAGACCTGGGGGCTGCGGGCTTTCCTGCTGCCTTCAGCCTCGACATCACCCTTTCCCACTTGGCGCCGCACCAGGCACAAAAATGGCCACACGGCTGGAGATGTGACCCCGCCCAAAGACCCAGAAGGGAAAACTAGGCCTTGTTCTAAAGCTCTTTGGGAACTGCTTGCGTAGCACCCACAGACCTGGGGGCTGCAGGCTTTCCTGCTGCCTTCAGCCTCAATACTACGCTTTCCCACTAGGTGTTGCTCCAGGCCCAAAAATGGCCATACGGCTGGAGATGGGTCCCCCGCCCAAGGAGCCAGCAGGGAAAACTACGCCTTGTTCTAAAACTCTTAGGGAACCGCTTGCGTAGCCCCACAGACCTGGGGGCTGCGGGCTTTCCTGCTGCCTTCAGCCTCGAAATCACCCTTTCCCACTTGGCGCCGCGCCAGGAGCAAAAATGGCCATAAGGCTGGAGATGGGTCCCCCGCACAAGGAGCCAGCAGGGAAAACTAAGCCTTGTTCTAAAGCTCTTTGGGAACCGCTTGCGTAGCCCCACAGACCTGGGGGCTGCGGGCTTTCCTGCTGCCTTCTGCCTTGACATGACCCTTTGACACTTGGTGCCGCGCTAGCTACAAAAATGGCCATACGGCTGGAGATGGGTCCCACGCCCAAAGAGCCAGCAGGGAAAACTATGCCTTGTTCTAAAGCTCTTTGGGAACCGCTTGCGTAGCCCCACAGACCTGGGGGCTGCGGGCTTTCCTGCTGCCTTCTGCCTTGACATGACCCTTTGACACTTGGTGCCGCGCTAGCTACAAAAATGGCCATACGGCTGGAGATGGGTCCCACGCCCAAAGAGCCAGCAGGGAAAACTATGCCTTGTTCTAAAGCTCTTTGGGAACCGCTTGCGTAGCCCCACAGACCTGGGGGCTGCGGGCTTTCCTGCTGCCTTCAGCCTCCACACCACACTTTCCCAATTGGCGCCGCGCCAGGCACAAAAATGGCCATATGGCTGGAAATGGGTCACCCGCCCAAGGAGCCAGCAGGAAAAACTAGGCCTTGTTTTAAAGCTATTTGGGAATCGCTTGCGTAGCCCCAAAGACCTGGGGGCTGCAGGCTTTTCTGCTGCCTTCAGCCTCCAAACCGCCCTTTCCACTTGGCGCCGCGCCAGGCACAAAAATGGCCATACGGCTGGAGATGGGTCCCCCGCCCAAAGACCCAGAAGGGAAAACTATGCCTTGTTCTAAAGCTCTTTGGGAACCGCTTGCGTAGCCCCACAGACCTGGGGGCTGCGGGCTTTCCTGCTGCCTTCAGCCTTGACATGACCATTTCCCACTTGGTGCCGCGCCAGGCACAAAAATGGCTATACGGCTGAAGATAGGTCCCCCGCCCAAGGAGCCAGCAGGAAAAACTATGCCTTGTTCTAAAGCTCTTTGGGAACCGGTTGCGTAGCCCCACAGTCCTGGGGGCTGCGGTCCTTTCTGCTGCCTTCAGCCTCGAAACCACCCTTTCAAACTTGGCGCCGCGCCAGGCACAAAAATGGCCATACGGCTAGATATGGATCCCCCGCCCAAGGAGCCAGCAGGGAAAACTATGCCTTCTTCTAAAGCTCTTTGGGAACCTCTTGCGTAGCCCCAAAGAACTGGGGGCTGCAGGTATTTCTGCTGCCTTCAGCCTCGACACCACCCTTTCCCACTTGGCGCCGCGCTAGGCACAAAAATGGCCATACGGCTGGAGATGGATCCCCAGCCCAAAGACCCAGAAGGGAAAACTATGCCTTGTTCTGAAGCTCTTTGGGAACCGCTTGCGTAGCACCCACAGACCTGGGGGCTGCAGGCTTTCCTGCTGCCTTCAACCTCAATATTACGCTTTCCCACTAGGTGTCGCTCCAGGCACAAAAACGGCCATAAGGCTAGATATGGGTCCCCCGCCCAAGGAGCCAGTAGGGAAAAGTATGCCTTGTTCTAAAGCTATTTGGGAACCTCTTGCGTAGCCCCACAGAACTGGGGGCTGCGGGCCTTCCTGCTGCCTTCAGCCTCGACACCACCCTTTCCCTCTTGGCGCCGCACCAGGCACAAAAATGTCCATACGGCTGGAGATGGGTCCCCAGCCCAAAGACCCAGCAGGGAAAACTATGCCTTGTTCTAAAGCTCTTTGGGAACCGCTTGCGTAGCCCCACAGACCTGGGGGCTGCGGGCCTTCCTGCTGCCTTCAGCCTCGACACAACCCTTTCCCACTTGGTGCCGCGCCAGGCACAAAAATGGCCATACGTCTGGACAATGGTCCACCGCCCAAGGAGCCAGCAGGGAAAACTAGGCCTTGTTCTAAAGCTCTTTGGGAACCGCTTGCGTAGCCCCACAGACCTGGGGGCTGCAGGCTTTTCTGCTGCCTTCTGCCTTGACATGACCCTTTGCCACTTGGCGCCGCGCTGGCTACAAAAATGGCCATACCGCTGGAGATGGGTCCCACGCCCAAAGAGCCAGCAGGGAAAACTATGCCTTGTTCTAAAGCTCTTTGGGATCCGCTTGCGTAGCACCCACAGACCTGAGGGCTGCAGGCTTTCCTGCTGCCTTCAACCTCAATATTATGCTTTCCCACTAGGTGTCGCTCCAGGCACAAAAATGGCCATAAGGCTAGATATGGGTCCCCCGCCCAAGGAGCCAGCAGGGAAATCTATGCCTTGTTCTAAAGCTACTTGGGAACCTCTTGCGTAGCCCCACAGACCTGGGGGCTGCGGGCCTTCCTGCTGCCTTCAGCCTCGACACCACCCTTTCCCTCTTGGCGCCGCACCAGGCACAAAAATGGCCATATGGCTGGAGATGGGTCGCCCGCAAAAGGAGCCAGCAGGGAAAACTAGGCCTTGATCTAAAACTCTTTGGGAACCGCTTGCGTAGCCCCACAGACCTGGGGGCTGCAGGTTTTTCTGCTGCCTTCAGCCTCGACACCACCCTTTCCCACTTGGTGCCACGCCAGGCACAAAAACAGCCATACGGCTGGAGATGGGTCCCCAGCCCAAAGAGCCAGCAGGGAAAACTATGCCTTGTTCTAAAGCTCTTTGGGAACCGCTTGCGTAGCCCCACAGACCTGGGGGCTGCGGGCTTTCCTGCTGCCTTCAGCCTCGACATCACCCTTTCCCACTTGGCGCCGCGCCAGCGGCAAAAATGGCAATACGGCTGGAGATGGGTCCCCCGCCCAAGGAGCCAGCAGGGAAAACTAGGCCTTGTTCTAAAGCTCTGTGGGAACCGCTTGCGTAGCCCCACAGACCTGGGGGCTGCGGGCTTTCCTGCTGCCTTCAGCCTCGACACCACCCTTTCCCACTTGGCGCCGCACCAGGCACAAAAATGGCCATACGGCTGGAGATGTGTCCCCCGCCAAAAGACCCAGAGGGGAAAACTAGACCTTGTTCTAAAGCTCTTTGGGAACCGCTTGCGTAGCACCCACAGACCTGGGGGCTGCAGGCTTTCCTGCTGCCTTCAGCCTCAATACTACGCTTTCCCACTAGGTGTTGCTCCAGGCCCAAAAATGGCCATACGGCTGGAGATGGGTCCCCCGCCCAAGGAGCCAGCAGGGAAAACTACGCCTTGTTCTAAAGCTCTTAGGGAACCGCTTGCGTAGCCCCACAGACCTGGGGGCTGCGGGCTTTCCTGCTGCCTTCAGCCTCGAAATCACCCTTTCCCACTTGGCGCCGTGCCAGGCACAAAAATGGCCATACGGCTGGAGATGGGTCCCCCGCCCATGGAGCCAGCAGGGAAAACTAGGCCTTGTTCTAAAGCTCTTTGGGAACCGCTTGCGTAGCCCCACAGACCTGGGGGCTGCAGGCTTTTCTGCTGCCTTCAGACTCAAAACCGCCCTTTCCACTTGGCGCCGCGCCAGGCACAAAAATGGCCTTACAGCTGGAGATGGGTCCCCCGCACAACGAGCTAGCAGGGTAAAATAGGCCTTGTTCTAAAGCTCTTTGGGAACCGCTTGCGTAGCCCCACAGACCTGGGGGCTGCGGGCTTTCCTGCTGCCTTCAGCCTCCACACCACCCTTTCCCACTTGGTGCCACGCCAGGCAAAAAAACAGCCATACGGCTGGGGATGGGTCCCCCGCCCAAGGAGCCAGCAGGGAAAACTACGCCTTGTTCTAAAGCTCTTTGGGAACCGCTTGCGTAGCCCCACAGACCTGGGGGCTGCGGGCTTTCCTGCTGCCTTCTGCCTTGACATGACCCTTTGACACTTGGCCCCGTGCTAGCTCCAAAAATGGCCATACGGCTGGAGATGGGTCCCACGCCCAAAGAGCCAGCAGGGAAAACTATGCCTTGTTCTAAAGCTCTTTGGGAACCGCTTGTGTAGCCCCACAGACCTGGGGGCTGCGGGCTTTCCTGCTGCCTTCAGCCTCGACACAACCCTTTCCCACTTGGTGACGCGCCAGGCACAAAAATGGCCATATGGCTGGAAATGGGTCACCCGCCCAAGGAGACAGCAGGGAAAACTAGGCCTTGTTCTAAAGCTATTTGGGAATCGCTTGCGTAGCCCCAAAGACCTTGGGGCTGCAGGCTTTTCTGCTGCCTTCAGGCTCAAAACCGCCCTTTCCACTTGGCGCCGCGCCAGGCACAAAAATGGCCATACGGCTGGAGATGGGTCCCCCGCCCAAAGACGCAGAAGGGAAAACTATGCCTTGTTCTAAAGCTCTTTGGGAACCGCTTGCGTAGCTCCCACAGACCTAAGGGCTGCAGGCTTTCCTGCTGCCTTCAACCTCAATATTATGCTTTCCCACTAGGTGTCGCTCCAGGCACAAAAATGGCCATAAGGCTAGATATGTGTCCCCCGCCCAAGGAGCCAGCAGGGAAATCTATGCCTTGTTCTAAAGCTATTTGGGAACCTCTTGCGTAGCCCCACAGACCTGGGGGCTGCGGGCCTTCCTGCTGCCTTCAGCCTCGACACCACCCTTTCCCGCTTGGCGCCGCACCAGGCACAAAAATGGCCATATGGCTGGAGATGGGTCGCCCGCACAAGGAGCCAGCAGGGAAAACTAGGCCTTGATCTAAAACTCTTTGGGAACCGCTTGCGTAGCCCCAAAGACCTGGGGGCTGCAGGTTTTTCTGCTGCCTTCAGCCTCGACACCACCCTTTCCCACTTGGCGCCGCGCCAGGCACAAAAATGGCCATACAGCTGGAGATGGTTCCCCAGCCCAAAGACCCAGCAGGGAAAAATAGGCCTTGTTCTAAAGCTCTTTGGGAACCGCTTGCGTAGCCCCACAGACCTGGGGGCTGCGGGCTTTCCTGCTGCCTTCAGCCTCGACATCACCCTTTCCCACTTGGCGCCGCGCCAGGCACAAAAATGGCCATACGTCTGGACAATGGTCCCCCGCCCAAGGAGCCAGCAGGGAAAACTAGGCCTTGTTCTAAAGCTCTTTGGGAACCGCTTGCGTAGTCCCACAGACCTGGGGGCTGCAGGCTTTCCTGCTGCCTTCTGCCTTGACATGACCCTTTGCCACTTGGCGCCGCGCTAGCTACAAAAATGGCCATACGGCTGGAGATGGGTCCCAAGCCCAAAGAGCCAGCAGGGAAAACTATGCCTTGTTCTAATGCTCTTTGGGATCCGCTTGCGTAGCACCCACAGACCTGAGGGCTGCAGGCTTTCCTGCTGCCTTCAACCTCAATATTACGCTTTCCCACTAGGTGTCGCTCCAGGCACAAAAATGGCCATAAGGCTAGATATGGGTCCCCCGCCCAAGGAGCCAGCAGGGAAAACTAGGCCTTGTTCTAAAGCTCTTTGGGAACCTCTTGCGTAGCCCCACAGACCTGGGGGCTGCGGGCCTTCCTGCTGCCTTCAGCCTCGACACCACCCTTTCCCTCTTGGCGCCGCACCAGGCACAAAAATGGCCATATGGCTGGAGATGGGTCGCCCGCACAAGGAGCCAGCAGGGAAAACTAGGCCTTGATCTAAAACTCTTTGGGAACCGCTTGCGTAGCCCCAAAGACCTGGGGGCTGCAGGTTTTTCTGCTGCCTTCAGCCTCGACACCACCCTTTCACACTTGGCGCCGCGCCAGGCACAAAAATGGCCATACGGCTGGAGATGGGTCCCCCGCCCATGGAGCCAGCAGGGAAAACTAGGCCTTCTTCTAAAGCTATTTCGGAACAGCTTGCGTAGCCCCACAGACCTGGGGGCTGCAGGCTTTTCTGCTGCCCTCAGCCTCAAAACCGCCCTTTCCACTTGGCGCCGCGCCAGGCACAAAAATGGCCTTACAGCTGGAGATGGGTCCGCCGCCCAAAGAGCCAGCAGGGAAAACTACGCCTTGTTCTAAAGCTCTTTGGGAACCGCTTGCGTAGCCCCACAGACCTGGGGGCTGCGGGCTTTCCTGCTGCCTTCAGCCTCCACACCACACTTTCCCAATTGGCGCCGGGCCAGGCACAAAAACAGCCATACGGCTGGAGATGCGTCCCTCGCCGAAAGAACCAGCAGGGAAAACTAGGCTTTCTTCAAAGACCTTTGGGAAACGATTGCGTAGCCCTACAGACCTGGGTGCTGCAGGTATTTCTGCTGCCTTCGGCCTCGACACCACCCTTTCCCACTTGGCGCGGCGCTAGGCAGAAAAATGGCCATACGGCTGGAGATGGATCGCCAGCCCAAAGACCCAGCAGGGAAAACTATGCCTTGTTCTGAAGCTCTTTGGGAACCGCTTGCATAGCACCCACAGACCTGGGGGCTGCAGGCTTTCCTGCTGCCTTCAACCTCAATATTACGCTTTCCCACTAGGTGTCGCTCCAGGCACAAAAATGGCCATAAGGCTTGATATGGGTCCCCCGCCCAAGGAGCCAGCAGGGAAAACTATGCCTTCTTCTAAAGCTATTTGGGAACCTCTTGCGTAGCCCCACAGACCTGGGGGCTGCGGGCCTTCCTGCTGCCTTCAGCCTCGACACCACCCTTTCCCTTTTGGCGCCGCACCAGGCACAAAAATGGCCATACGGCTGGAGATGGGTCCCCAGCCCAAAGACCCAGCAGGGAAAACTATGCCTTGTTCTAAAGCTCTTTGGGAACCGCTTGCGTACCACCCACAGACCTGGGGGCTGCAGGCTTTCCTGCTGCCTTCAACCTCAATATTACTCTTTCCCACTAGGTGTCGCGCCACGCACAAAAATGGCCATAAGGCTAGATATGGGTCCCCCGCCCAAGGAGCCAGCAGGGAAAACTAAGCCTTGTTCTAAAGCTCTTAGGGAACTTCTTGCGTAGCCCCACAGACCTGGGGGCTGCAGGCCTTCCTGCTGCCTTCTGCCTTGACATGACCCTTTCCCACTTGGCGCCGCGCCAGGCACAAAAATGGCCATACGTCTGGAAAATGGTCCCCCGCCCAAGGAGCCAGCAGGGAAAACTAGGCCTTGTTCTAAAGCTCTTTGGGAACCGCTTGCGTAGCCCCACAGACCTGGGGGCTGCAGGCCTTCCTGCTGCCTTCTGCCTTGACATGACCCTTTGCCACTTGGCGCCGCGCTAGCTACAAAAATGGCCGTACGGCTGGAGATGGGTCCCACGCCCAAAGAGCCAGCAGGGAAAACTATGCCTTGTTCTAATGCTCTTTGGGATCCGCTTGCGTAGCACCCACAGACCTGAGGGCTGCAGGCTTTCCTGCTGCCTTCAACCTCAATATTATGCTTTCCCACTAGGTGTCGCTCCAGGTACAAAAATGGCCATAAGGCTAGATATGGGTCCCCCGCCTAAGGAGCCAGCAGGGAAAACTATGCCTTGTTCTAAAGCTATTTGGGAACCTCTTGCGTAGCCCCACAGACCTGGGGGCTGTGGGCCTTCCTGCTGCCTTCAGCCTCGACACCACCCTTTCACTCTTGGTGCCGCACCAGGCACAAAAATGGCCATATGGCTAGAGATGGGTCGCCCGCACAAGGAGACAGCAGGGAAAACTAGGCCTTCTTCTAAAGCTCTTTGGGAACCGCTTGCGTAGCACCCACAGACCTGGGGGCTGCAGGCTTTCCTGCTGCCTTCAGCCTCAATACTACGCTTTCCCACTAGGTGTTGCTCCAGGCCCAAAAATGGCCATACGGCTGGAGATGGGTCCCCCGCCCAAGGAGCCAGCAGGGAAAACTATGCCTTGTTCTAAAGCTCTTTGGGAACCGCTTGCGTAGCCCCAAAGACCTGGGGACTGCAGGCTTTCCTGCTGCCTTCAGCCTCAATACTACTATTTCCCACTAGGTGTTGCTCCAGGCCCAAAAATGGCCATACGGCTGGAGATGGGTTCCCCGCCCAAGGAGCCAGCAGGGAAAACTATGCCTTGTTCTAAAGCTCTTAGGGAACCGCTTGCGTAGCCCCACAGACCTGGGGCTGCGAGCTTTCCTGCCGCCATCAGCCTCAACACCACCCTTTCCCACTTGGCGCCGCGCCAGGCACAAAAATGGCCATACGGCTGGAGATGGGTCCCCCGCCCAAGGAGCCAGCAGGGAAAACTACGCCTTGTTCTAAAGCTCTTAGGGAACCGCTTGCGTAGCCCCACAGACCTGGGGGCTGCGGGCTTTCCTGCTGCCTTCAGCCTCGACACCACCCTTTCCCACTTGGCGCCGCACCAGGCACAAAAATGGCCATACGGCTGGAGATGTGTCCCCTGCCCAAAGACCCAGAAGGGAAAACTAGGCCTTGTTCTAAAGCTCTTTGGGAACCGCTTGCGTAGCCCCACAGACCTGGGGGCTGCAGGCTTTCCTGCTGCCTTCAGACTCAATACTACGCTTTCCCAATAGGTGTTGCTCCAGGCCCAAAAATGGCCATACGGCTGGAGATGGGTCCCCCACCCAAGTAGCCAGCAGGGAAAACTATGCCTTGTTCTAAAGCTCTTTGGGAACCGCTTGCGTAGCCCCACAGACCTGGGGGCTGCAGGCTTTCCTGCTGCCTTCAACCTCAATATTACTCTTTCCCACTAGGTGTCTTGCCAGGCACAAAAATGGCCATAAGGCTAGATATGGGTCCCCCGCCTAAGGAGCCAGCAGGAAAAACTATGCCTTGTTCTAAAGCTCTTAGGGAACTTCTTGCGTAGCCCCACAGACCTGGGGGCTGCGGGCCTTCCTGCTGCCTTCAGCCTCGACCCCACCCTTTCCCACTTGGGGCCGCGCCAGGCACAAAAATGGCCATACGTCTGGAAAATGGTCCCCCGCCCAAGGAGCCAGCAGGGAAAACTAGGCCTTGTTCTAAAGCTCTTTGGGAACCGCTTGCGTAGCCCCACAGACCTGGGGGCTGCAGGCTTTCCTGCTGCCTTCTGCCTTGACATGACCCTTTGCCACTTGGCGCCGCGCTAGCTACAAAAATGGCCATACGGCTGGAGATGGGTCCCACGCCCAAAGAGCCAGCAGGGAAAACTATGCCTTGTTCTAATGCTCTTTGGGATCCGCTTGCGTAGCACCCACAGACCTGAGGGCTGCAGGCTTTCCTGCTGCCTTCAACCTCAATATTATGCTTTCCCACTAGGTGTCGCTCCAGGCACAAAAATGGCCATAAGGCTAGATATGGGTCCCCCGCCTAAGGAGCCAGCAGGGAAAACTAGGCCTTGTTCTAAAGCTCTTTGGGAACCTCTTGCGTAGCCCCACAGACCTGGGGGCTGCGGGCCTTCCTGCTGCCTTCAGCCTCGACACCACCCTTTCCCTCTTGGCGCCGCACCAGGCACAAAAATGGCCATATGGCTAGAGATGGGTTGCCCGCACAAGGAGACAGCAGGGAAAACTAGGCCTTGATCTAAAACTCTTTGGGAACCGCTTGCGTAGCCCCACAGACCTGGGGGCTGCGGGCTTTCCTGCTGCCTTCAGCCTCGACATCACCCTTTCCCACTTGGCGCCGCGCCAGGGGCAAAAATGGCAATACGGCTGGAGATGGGTCCCCCGCCCAAGGAGCCAGCAGGGAAAACTAGGCCGTGTTCTAAAGCTATTAGGGAACCTCTTGCGTAGCCCCACAGACCTGGGGGCTGCGGGCTTTCCTGCTGCCTTCAGCCTCGACATCACCCTTTCCCACTTGGCGCCGCACCAGGCACAAATTGGCCATACGGCTGGAGATGTGTCCCCCGCCCAAAGACCCAGAAGGGAAAACTAGGCCTTGTTCTAAAGCTCTTTGGGAACCGCTTGCGTAGCACCCACAGACCTGGGGGCTGCAGGCTTTCCTGCTGCCTTCAGCCTCAATACTACGCTTTCCCACTAGGTGTTGCTCCAGGCCCAAAAATGGCCATACGGCTGGAGATGGGTCCCCGCCCAAGGAGCCAGCAGGGAAAACTAGGCCTTGTTCTAAAGCTCTTAGGGAACCGCTTGCGTAGCCCCACAGACCTGGGGCTGCGAGCTTTCCTGCTGCCTTCAGCCTCGACACCACCCTTTCCCACTTGGCGCCGCGCCAGGCACAAAAATGGCCATATGGCTGGAGATGGGTCCCCCGCCCAAGGAGCCAGCAGGGAAAACTATGCCTTGTTCTAAAGCTCTTTGGGAACCGCTTGCGTAGCCCCAAAGACCTGGGGGCTGCAGGCTTTCCTGCTGCCTTCAGCCTCAATACTACTATTTCCCACTAGGTGTTGCTCCAGGCCCAAAAATGGCCATACGGCTGGAGATGGGTCCCCCGCCCAAGGAGCCAGCAGGGAAAACTATGCCTTGTTCTAAAGCTCTTAGGGAACCGCTTGCGTAGCCCCACAGACCTGGGGCTGCGAGCTTTCCTGCTGCCTTCAGCCTCAATACCACCCTTTCCCACTTGGCGCCGCGCCAGGCACAAAAATGGCCATACGGCTGGAGATGGGTCCCCCGCCCAAGGAGCCAGCAGGGAAAACTAGGCCTTGTTCTAAAGCTCTTAGGGAACCGCTTGCGTAGCCCCACAGACCTGGGGGCTGCGGGCTTTCCTGCTGCCTTCAGCCTCGACACCACCCTTTCCCACTTGGCGCCGCACCAGGCACAAAAATGGCCATACGGCTGGAGATCTGTCCCCTGCCCAAAGACCCAGAAGGGAAAACTAGGCCTTGTTCTAAAGCTCTTTGGGAATCGCTTGCGTAGCACCCACAGACCTGGGGGCTGCAGGCTTTCCTGCTGCCTTCAGCCTCAATACAACGCTTTCCCACTAGGTGTTGCTCCAGGCCCAAAAATGGCCATACGACTGGAGATGGGTCCCCCGCCCAAGTAGCCAGCAGGGAAAACTATGCCTTGTTCTAAAGCTCTTTGGGAACCGCTTACGTAGCCCCAAAGACCTGGGGGCTGCAGGCTTTCCTGCTGCCTTCAGCCTCAATACTACGATTTACCACTAGGTGTTGCTCCAGGCCCAAAAATGGCCATATGGCTGGAGATGGGTCCCCTGCCCAAGGAGCCAGCAGGGAAAACTATGCCTTGTTCTAAAGCTCTTTGGGAACCGCTTGCGTAGCCCCACAGACCTGGGGCTGCGAGCTTTCCTGCTGCCTTCAGCCTCGACACCACCCTTTCCCACTTGGCGCCGCGCCAGGCACAAAAATGGCCATACGGCTGGAGATGGGTCCCCCGCCCAAGGAGCCAGCAGGGAAAACTATGCCTTGTTCTAAAGCTCTTTGGGAACCGCTTGCGTAGCCCCACAGACCTGGGGGCTGCGGGCTTTCCTGCTGCCTTCAGCCTCGACATCACCCTTTCCCACTTGGCGCCGCACCAGGGGCAAAAATGGCAATACGGCTGGAGATGGGTCCCCCGCCCAAGGAGCCAGCAGGGAAAACTAGGCCTTGTTCTAAAGCTCTTAGGGAACCTCTTGCGTAGCCCCACAGACCTGGGGGCTGCGAGCTTTCCTCCTGCCTTCAGCCTCGACACCACCCTTTCCCACTTGGCGCCGCACCAGGCACAAAAATGGCCATACGGCTGGAGATGGGTCCCCCGCCCAAGGAGCCAGCAGGGAAAACTAGGCCTTGTTCTAAAGCTCTTAGGGAACCTCTTGCGTAGCCCCACAGACCTGGGGGCTGCAGGCTTTCCTGCTGCCTTCAGCCTCGACATCACCCTTTCCCACTTGGCGCCGCGCCAGGCACAAAAATGGCCATACGTCTGGACAATGGTCCCCCACCCAAGGAGCCAGCAGTGAAAATTAGGCCTTGTTCTAAAGCTCTTTGGGAACCGCTTGCGTAGCCCCACAGACCTGGGGGCTGCAGGCTTTCCTGCTGCCTTCTGCCTTGACATGACCCTTTGCCACTTGGCGCCACGCTAGCTACAAAAATGGCCATACGGCTGGAGATGGGTCCCAAGCCCAAAGAGCCAGCAGGGAAAACTATGCCTTGTTCTAATGCTCTTTGGGATCCGCTTGCGTAGCACCCACAGACCTGAGGGCTGCAGGCTTTCCTGCTGCCTTGAACCTCAATATTACGCTTTCCCACTAGGTGTCGCTCCAGGCACAAAAATGGCCATAAGGCTAGATATGGGTCCCCCGCCCAAGGAGCCAGCAGGGAAAACTAGGCCTTGTTCTAAAGCTCTTTGGGAACCTCTTGCGTAGCCCCACAGACCTGGGGGCTGCGGGCCTTCCTGCTGCCTTCAGCCTCGACACCACACTTTCCCTCTTGGCGCCGCACCAGGCACAAAAATGGCCATATGGCTGGAGATGGGTCGCCCGCACAAGGAGCCAGCAGGGAAAACTAGGCCTTGATCTAAAACTCTTTGGGAACCGCTTGCGTAGCCCCAAAGACCTGGGGGCTGCAGGTTTTTCTGCTGCCTTCAGCCTCGACACCACCCTTTCACACTTGGCGCCGCGCCAGGCACAAAAATGGCCATACGGCTGGAGATGGGTCCCCCGCCCAAGGAGCCAGCAGGGAAAACTAGGCCTTCTTCTAAAGCTATTTCGGAACAGCTTGCATAGCCCCACAGACCTGGGGGCTGCAGGCTTTTCTGCTGCCCTCAGCCTCAAAACCGCCCTTTCCACTTGGCGCCGCGCCAGGCACAAAAATGGCTTTACAGCTGGAGATGGGTCCGCCGCCCAAAGAGGAGCAGGGAAAACTAGGCCTTGTTCTAAAGCTCTTTGGGAACCGCTTGCGTAGCCCCACAGACCTGGGGGCTGCGGGCTTTCCTGCTGCCTTCAGCCTTAACATGACCATTTCCCACTTGGTGCCGCGCCAGGCACAAAATTGGCTATACGGCTGAAGATAGGTCCCCCGCCCAAGGAGCCAGCAGGAAAAACTATGCCTTCTTCTATAGCTCTTCGGGAACCGCTTGCGTAGCCCCACAGACCTGGGGGCTGCGGGCTTTCCTGCTGCCTTCAGCCTCCACACCACACTTTCCCAACTGGCGCCGGTCCAGGCACAAAAACAGCCATACGGCTGGAGATGCGTCCCTCGCCGAAAGAACCAGCAGGGAAAACTAGGCTTTCTTCAAAGACCTTTGGGAAACGATTGCGTAGCCCTACAGACCTGGGTGCTGCAGGTATTTCTGCTGCCTTCGGCCTCGACACCACCCTTTCCCACTTGGCGCCGCGCCAGGCACAAAAATGGCCATACGGCTGGAGATGGATCGCCAGCCCAAAGACCCAGCAGGGAAAACTATGCCTTGTTCTGAAGCTCTTTGGGAACCGCTTGCATAGCACCCACAGACCTGGGGGCTGCAGGCTTTCCTGCTGCCTTCAACCTCAATATTACGCTTTCCCACTAGGTGTCGCTCCAGGCACAAAAATGGCCATAAGGCTAGATATGGGTCCCCCGCCCAAGGAGCCAGCAGGGAAAACTATGCCTTGTTCTAAAGCTATTTGGGAACCTCTTGCGTAGCCCCACAGACCTGGGGGCTGCGGGCCTTCCTGCTGCCTTCAGCCTCGACACCACCCTTTCCCTTTTGGCGCCGCACCAGGCACAAAAATGGCCATACGGCTGGAGATGGGTCCCCTGCCCAAAGACCCAGAAGGGAAAACTAGGCCTTGTTCTAAAGCTCTTTGGGAACCGCTTGCGTAGCCCCACAGACCTGGGGGCTGCAGGCTTTCCTGCTGCCTTCAGACTCAATACTACGCTTTCCCACTAGGTGTTGCTCCAGGCCCAAAAATGGCCATACGGCTGGAGATGGGTCCCCCGCCCAAGTAGCCAGCAGGGAAAACTATGCCTTGTTCTAAAGCTCTTTGGGAACCGCTTGCGTAGCCCCACAGACCTGGGGGCTGCAGGCTTTCCTGCTGCCTTCAACCTCAATATTACTCTTTCCCACTAGGTGTCGCGCCAGGCACAAAAATGGCCATAAGGCTAGATATGGGTCCCCCGCCCAAGGAGCCAGCAGGAAAAACTATGCCTTGTTCTAAAGCTCTTAGGGAACTTCTTGCGTAGCCCCACAGACCTGGGGGCTGCGGGCCTTCCTGCTGCCTTCAGCCTCGACCCCACCCTTTCCCACTTGGGGCCGCGCCAGGCACAAAAATGGCCATACGTCTGGAAAATGGTCCCCCGCCCAAGGAGCCAGCAGGGAAAACTAGGCCTTGTTCTAAAGCTCTTTGGGAACCGCTTGCGTAGCCCCACAGACCTGGGGGCTGCAGGCTTTCCTGCTGCCTTCTGCCTTGACATGACCCTTTGCCACTTGGCGCCGCGCTAGCTACAAAAATGGCCATACGGCTGGAGATGGGTCCCACGCCCAAAGAGCCAGCAGGGAAAACTATGCCTTGTTCTAATGCTCTTTGGGATCCGCTTGCGTAGCACCCACAGACCTGAGGGCTGCAGGCTTTCCTGCTGCCTTCAACCTCAATATTATGCTTTCCCACTAGGTGTCGCTCCAGGCACAAAAATGGCCATAAGGCTAGATATGGGTCCCCCGCCTAAGGAGCCAGCAGGGAAAACTAGGCCTTGTTCTAAAGCTCTTTGGGAACCTCTTGCGTAGCCCCACAGACCTGGGGGCTGCGGGCCTTCCTGCTGCCTTCAGCCTCGACACCACCCTTTCCCTCTTGGCGCCGCACCAGGCACAAAAATGGCCATATGGCTAGAGATGGGTTGCCCGCACAAGGAGCCAGCAGGGAAAACTAGGCCTTGATCTAAAACTCTTTGGGAACCGCTTGCGTAGCCCCACAGACCTGGGGGCTGCGGGCTTTCCTGCTGCCTTCAGCCTCGACATCACCCTTTCCCACTTGGCGCCGCGCCAGGGGCAAAAATGGCAATACGGCTGGAGATGGGTCCCCCGCCCAAGGAGCCAGCAGGGAAAAGTAGGCCGTGTTCTAAAGCTATTAGGGAACCTCTTGCGTAGCCCCACAGACCTGGGGGCTGCGGGCTTTCCTGCTGCCTTCAGCCTCGACATCACCCTTTCCCACTTGGCGCCGCACCAGGCACAAAAATGGCCATACGGCTGGAGATGTGTCCCCCGCCCAAAGACCCAGAAGGGAAAACTAGGCCTTGTTCTAAAGCTCTTTGGGAACCGCTTGCGTAGCACCCACAGACCTGGGGGCTGCAGGCTTTCCTGCTGCCTTCAGCCTCAATACTACGCTTTCCCACTAGGTGTTGCTCCAGGCCCAAAAATGGCCATACGGCTGGAGATGGGTCCCCCGCCCAAGGAGCCAGCAGGGAAAACTAGGCCTTGTTCTAAAGCTCTTAGGGAACCGCTTGCGTAGCCCCACAGACCTGGGGCTGCGAGCTTTCCTGCTGCCTTCAGCCTCGACACCACCCTTTCCCACTTGGCGCCGCGCCAGGCACAAAAATGGCCATACGGCTGGAGATGGGTCCCCCGCCCAAGGAGCCAGCAGGGAAAACTATGCCTTGTTCTAAAGCTCTTAGGGAACCGCTTGCGTAGCCCCACAGACCTGGGGGCTGCGGGCTTTCCTGCTGCCTTCAGCCTCGACACCACCCTTTCCCACTTGGCGCCGCACCAGGCACAAAAATGGCCATACGGCTGGAGATCTGTCCCCTGCCCAAAGACCCAGAAGGGAAAACTAGGCCTTGTTCTAAAGCTCTTTGGGAACCGCTTGCGTAGCACCCACAGACCTGGGGGCTGCAGGCTTTCCTGCTGCCTTCAGACTCAATACTACGCTTTCCCACTAGGTGTTGCTCCAGGCCCAAAAATGGCCATACAACTGGAGATGGGTCCCCCGCCCAAGTAGCCAGCAGGGAAAACTATGCCTTGTTCTAAAGCTCTTTGGGAACCGCTTGCGTAGCCCCAAAGACCTGGGGGCTGCAGGCTTTCCTGCTGCCTTCAGCCTCAATACTACGATTTACCACTAGGTGTTGCTCCAGGCCCAAAAATGGCCATATGGCTGGAGATGGGTCCCCCGCCCAAGGAGCCAGCAGGGAAAACTATGCCTTGTTCTAAAGCTCTTTGGGAACCGCTTGCGTAGCCCCACAGACCTGGGGCTGCGAGCTTTCCTGCTGCCTTCAGCCTCGACACCACCCTTTCCCACTTGGCGCCGCGCCAGGCACAAAAATGGCCATACGGCTGGAGATGGGTCCCCCGCCCAAGGAGCCAGCAGGGAAAACTATGCCGTGTTCTAAAGCTCTATGGGAACCGCTTGCGTAGCCCCACAGACCTGGGGGCTGCGGGCTTTCCTGCTGCCTTCAGCCTCGACATCACCCTTTCCCACTTGGCGCCGCGCCAGGGGCAAAAATGGCAATACGGCTGGAGATGGGTCCCCCGCCCAAGGAGCCAGCAGGGAAAACTAGGCCTTGTTCTAAAGCTCTTAGGGAACCTCTTGCGTAGCCCCACAGACCTGGGGGCTGCGGGCTTGCCTCCTGCCTTCAGCCTCGACACCACCCTTTCCCACTTGGCGCCGCACCAGGCACAAAAATGGCCATACGGCTGGAGATGGGTCCCCCGCCCAAAGACCCAGCAGGGAAAACGATGCCTTGTTCTAAAGCTCTTTGGGAACCGCTTGCGTAGCCCCACAGACCTGGGGGCTGCGGGCTTTCCTGCTGCCTTCAGCCTCAATACTACTATTTCCCACTAGGTGTTGCTCCAGGCCCAAAAATGGCCATACGGCTGGAGATGGGTCCCCCGCCCAAGGAGCCAGCAGGGAAAACTATGCCTTGTTCTAAAGCTCTTAGGGAACCGCTTGCGTAGCCCCACAGACCTGGGGCTGCGAGCTTTCCTGCTGCCTTCAGCCTCAATACCACCCTTTCCCACTTGGCGCCGCGCCAGGCACAAAAATGGCCATACGGCTGGAGATGGGTCCCCCGCCCAAGGAGCCAGCAGGGAAAACTACGCCTTGCTCTAAAGCTCTTAGGGAACCGCTTGCGTAGCCCCACAGACCTGGGGGCTGCGGGCTTTCCTGCTGCCTTCAGCCTCGACACCACCCTTTCCCACTTGGCGCCGCCCCAGGCACAAAAATGGCCATACGGCTGGAGATCTGTCCCCTGCCCAAAGACCCAGAAGGGAAAACTAGGCCTTGTTCTAAAGCTCTTTGGGAACCGCTTGCGTAGCACCCACAGACCTGGGGGCTGCAGGCTTTCCTGCTGCCTTCAGACTCAATACTACGCTTTCCCACTAGCTGTTGCTCCAGGCCCAAAAATGGCCATACGACTGGAGATGGGTCCCCCGCCCAAGTAGCCAGCAGGGAAAACTAGGCCTTGTTCTAAAGCTCTTTGGGAACCGCTTGCGTAGCCCCAAAGACCTGGGTGCTGCAGGCTTTCCTGCTGCCTTCAGCCTCAATACTACGATTTACCACTAGGTGTTGCTACAGGCCCAAAAATGGCCATATGGCTGGAGATGGGTCCCCCGCCCAAGGAGCCAGCAGGGAAAACTATGCCTTGTTCTAAAGCTCTTTGGGAACCGCTTGCGTAGCCCCACAGACCTGGGGCTGCGAGCTTTCCTGCTGCCTTCAGCCTCGACACCACCCTTTCCCACTTGGCGCCGCGCCAGGCACAAAAATGGCCATACGGCTGGAGATGGGTCCCCCGCCCAAGGAGCCAGCAGGGAAAACTATGCCGTGTTCTGAAGCTCTATGGGAACCGCTTGCGTAGCCCCACAGACCTGGGGGCTGCGGGCTTTCCTGCTGCCTTCAGCCTTGACATCACCCTTTCCCACTTGGCGCCGCGCCAGGGGCAAAAATGGCAATACGGCTGGAGATGGGTCCCCCGCCCAAGGAGCCAGCAGGGAAAACTAGGCCTTGTTCTAAAGCTCTTAGGGAACCTCTTGCGTAGCCCCACAGACCTGGGGGCTGCGGGCTTTCCTCCTGCCTTCAGCCTCGACACCACCCTTTCCCACTTGGCGCCGCACCAGGCACAAAAATGGCCATACGGCTGGAGATGGGTCCCCCGCCCAAGGAGCCAGCAGGGAAAACTAGGCCTTTTTCTAAAGCTCTTAGGGAACCTCTTGCGTAGCCCCACAGACCTGGGGGCTGCAGGCTTTCCTGCTGCCTTCAGCCTCAATACTACTATTTCCCACTAGGTGTTGCTCCAGGCCCAAAAATGGCCATACGGCTGGAGATGGGTCCCCCGCCCAAGGAGCCAGCAGGGAAAACTATGCCTTGTTCTAAAGCTCTTAGGGAACCGCTTGCGTAGCCCCACAGACCTGGGGCTGCGAGCTTTCCTGCTGCCTTCAGCCTCAATACCACCCTTTCCCACTTGGCGCCGCGCCAGGCACAAAAATGGCCATACGGCTGGAGATGGGTCCCCCGCCCAAGGAGCCAGCAGGGAAAACTACGCCTTGTTCTAAAGCTCTTAGGGAACCGCTTGCGTAGCCCCACAGACCTGGGGGCTGCGGGCTTTCCTGCTGCCTTCAGCCTCGACACCACCCTTTCCCACTTGGCGCCGCCCCAGGCACAAAAATGGCCATACGGCTGGAGATCTGTCCCCTGCCCAAAGACCCAGAAGGGAAAACTAGGCCTTGTTCTAAAGCTCTTTGGGAACCGCTTGCGTAGCACCCACAGACCTGGGGGCTGCAGGCTTTCCTGCTGCCTTCAGACTCAATACTACGCTTTCCCACTAGGTGTTGCTCCAGGCCCAAAAATGGCCATACGACTGGAGATGGGTCCCCCGCCCAAGTAGCCAGCAGGGAAAACTAGGCCTTGTTCTAAAGCTCTTTGGGAACCGCTTGCGTAGCCCCAAAGACCTGGGTGCTGCAGGCTTTCCTGCTGCCTTCAGCCTCAATACTACGATTTACCACTAGGTGTTGCTACAGGCCCAAAAATGGCCATATGGCTGGAGATGGGTCCCCCGCCCAAGGAGCCAGCAGGGAAAACTATGCCTTGTTCTAAAGCTCTTTGGGAACCGCTTGCGTAGCCCCACAGACCTGGGGCTGCGAGCTTTCCTGCTGCCTTCAGCCTCGACACCACCCTTTCCCACTTGGCGCCGCGCCAGGCACAAAAATGGCCATACGGCTGGAGATGGGTCCCCCGCCCAAGGAGCCAGCAGGGAAAACTATGCCGTGTTCTGAAGCTCTATGGGAACCGCTTGCGTAGCCCCACAGACCTGGGGGCTGCGGGCTTTCCTGCTGCCTTCAGCCTTGACATCACCCTTTCCCACTTGGCGCCGCGCCAGGTGCAAAAATGGCAATACGGCTGGAGATGGGTCCCCCGCCCAAGGATCCAGCAGGGAAAACTAGGCCTTGTTCTAAAGCTCTTAGGGAACCTCTTGCGTAGCCCCACAGACCTGGGGGCTGCAGGCTTTCCTGCTGCCTTCAGCCTCGACACCACCCTTTCCCACTTGGCGCCGCACCAGGCACAAAAATGGCCATACGGCTGGAGATGGGTCCCCCGCCCAAGGAGCCAGCAGGGAAAACTAGGCCTTGTTCTAAAGCTCTTAGGGAACCTCTTGCGTAGCCCCACAGACCTGGGGGCTGCGGGCTTTCCTGCTGCCTTCAGCCTCGACACCACCCTTTCCCACTTGGCGCGGCGCTAGGCACAAAAATGGCCATACCTCTTGAGATGGATCCCCAGCCCAAAGACCCAGCAGGGAAAACTATGCCTTGTTCTGAAGCTCTTTGGGAACCGCTTGCATAGCACCCACAGACCTGGGGGCTGCAGGCTTTCTGCTGCCTTCAACCTCAATATTACGCTTTCCCACTAGGTGTCGCTCCAGGCACAAAAATGGCCATAAGGCTAGATATGGGTCCCCCGCCCAAGGAGCCAGCAGGGAAAACTATGCCTTGTTCTAAAGCTATTTGGGAACCTCTTGCGTAGCCCCACAGACCTGGGGGCTGCGGGCCTTCCTGCTGCCTTCAGCCTCGACACCACCCTTTCCCTTTTGGCGCCGCACCAGGCACAAAAATGGCTATACGGCTGGAGATGGGTCCCCAGCCCAAAGACCCAGCAGGGAAAACTATGCCTTGTTCTAAAGCTCTTTGGGAACTGCTTGCGTAGCACCCACAGACCTGGGGGCTGCAGGCTTTCCTGCTGCCTTCAACCTCAATATTACTCTTTCCCACTAGGTGTCGCGCCAGGCACAAAAATGGCCATAAGGCTAGATATGGGTCCCCCGCCCAAGGAGCCAGCAGGGAAAACTAAGCCTTGTTCTAAAGCTCTTAGGGAACTTCTTGCGTAGCCCCACAGACCTGGGGGCTGCGGGCCTTCCTGCTGCCTTCAGCCTCGACACCACCCTTTCCCACTTGGCGCCGCGCCAGGCACAAAAATGGCCATACGTCTGGAAAATGGTCCCCCGCCCAAAGAGCCAGCAGGGAAAACTAGGCCTTGTTCTAAAGCTCTTTGGGAACCGCTTGCGTAGCCCCACAGACCTGGGGGCTGCAGGCTTTCCTGCTGCCTTCTGCCTTGACATGACCCTTTGCCACTTGGCGCCGCGCTAGCTACAAAAATGGCCATACGGCTGGAGATGGGTCCCACGCCCAAAGAGCCAGCAGGGAAAACTATGCCTTGTTCTAATGCTCTTTGGGCTCCGCTTGCGTAGCACCCACAGACCTGAGGGCTGCAGGCTTTCCTGCTGCCTTCAACCTCAAAATTATGCTTTCCCACTAGGTGTCGCTCCAGGCACAAAAATGGCCATAAGGCTAGATATGGGTCCCCCGCCTAAGGAGCCAGCAGGGAAAACTATGCCTTGTTCTAAAGCTATTTGGAAACCTCTTGCGTAGCCCCACAGACCTGGGGGCTGCGGGCCTTCCTGCTGCCTTCAGCCTCGACACCACCCTTTCCCTCTTGGCTCCGCACCAGGCACAAAAATGGCCATATGGCTAGAGATGGGTCGCCCGCACAAGGAGACAGCAGGGAAAACTAGGCCTTGATCTAAAACTCTTTGGGAACCGCTTGCGTAGCCCCACAGACCTGGGGGCTGCGGGCTTTCCTGCTGCCTTCAGCCTCAATACTACGCTTTCCCACGAGGTGTTGCTCCAGGCCCAAAAATGGCCATACGGCTGGAGATCTGTCCCCTGCCCAAAGACCCAGAAGGGAAAACTAGGCCTTGTTCTAAAGCTCTTTGGGAACCGCTTGCGTAGCACCCACAGACCTGGGGGCTGCAGGCTTTCCTGCTACCTTCAGACTCAATACTACGCTTTCCCACTAGGTGTTGCTCCAGGCCCAAAAATGGCCATACGACTGGAGATGGGTCCCCCGCCCAAGTAGCCAGCAGGGAAAACTATGCCTTGTTCTAAAGCTCTTTGGGAACCGCTTGCGTAGCCCCACAGACCTGGGGCTGCGAGCTTTCCTGCTGCCTTCAGCCTCGACACCACCCTTTCCCACTTGGCGCCGCGCCAGGCACAAAAATGGCCATACGGCTGGAGATGGGTCCCCCGCCCAAGGAGCCAGCAGGGAAAACTATGCCGTGTTCTAAAGCTCTATGGGAACCGCTTGCGTAGCCCCACAGACCTGGGGGCTGCGGGCTTTCCTGCTGCCTTCAGCCTCGACACCACCCTTTCCCACTTGGCGCCGCGCCAGGCACAAAAATGGCCATACGGCTAGAGATGGGTCCCCCACCCAAGGAGCCAGCAGGGAAAACTATGCCTTGTTCTAAAGCTCTTAGGGAACCTCTTGCGTAGCCCCACAGACCTGGGGGCTGCAGGCTTTCCTGCTGCCTTCAGCCTCGACACCACCCTTTCCCACTTGGCGCGGCGCTAGGCACAAAAATGGCCATACGGCTGGAGATGGATCCCCAGCCCAAAGACCCAGCAGGGAAAACTATGCCTTGTTCTGAAGCTCTTTGGGAACCGCTTGCATAGCACCCACAGTCCTGGGGGCTGCAGGCTTTCCTGCTGCCTTCAACCTCAATATTACGCTTTCCCACTAGGTGTCGCTCCAGGCACAAAAATGGCCATAAGGCTACATATGGGTCCCCCGCCCAAGGAGCCAGCAGGGAAAACTATGCCTTGTTCTAAAGCTATTTGGGAACCTCTTGCGTAGCCCCACAGACCTGGGGGCTGCGGGCCTTCCTGCTGCCTTCAGCCTCGACACCACCCTTTCCCTTTTGGCGCCGCACCAGGCACAAAAATGGCCATACGGCTGGAGATGGGTCCCCAGCCCAAAGACCCAGCAGGGAAAACTATGCCTTGTTCTAAAGCTCTTTGGGAACCGCTTGCGTACCACCCACAGACGTGGGGGCTGCAGGCTTTCCTGCTGCCTTCAACCTCAATATTACTCTTTCCCACTAGGTGTCGCGCCAGGCACAAAAATGGCCATAAGGCTAGATATGGGTCCCCCGCCCAAGGAGCCAGCAGGGAAAACTAAGCCTTGTTCTAAAGCTCTTAGGGAACTTCTTGCGTAGCCCCACAGACCTGGGGGCTGCGGGCCTTCCTGCTGCCTTCAGCCTCAACACCACCCTTTCCCACTTGGCGCCGCGCCAGGCACAAAAATGGCCATACGTCTGGAAAATGGTCCCCCGCCCAAGGAGCCAGCAGGGAAAACTAGGCCTTGTTCTAAAGCTCTTTGGGAACCGCTTGCGTAGCCCCACAGACCTGGGGGCTGCAGGCTTTCCTGCTGCCTTCTGCCTTGACATGACCCTTTGCCACTTGGCGCCGCACCAGGCACAAAAATGGCCATATGGCTAGAGATGGGTCGCCCGCACAAGGAGACAGCAAGGAAAACTAGGCCTTGATCTAAAACTCTTTGGGAACCGCTTGCGTAGCCCCACAGACCTGGGGGCTGCGGGCTTTCCTGCTGCCTTCAGCCTCGACATCACCCTTTCCCACTTGGCGCCGCGCCAGGGGCAAAAATGGCAATACGGCTGGAGATGGGTCCCCCGCCCAAGGAGCCAGCAGGGAAAACTAGGCCTTGTTCTAAAGCTATTAGGGAACCTCTTGCGTAGCCCCACAGACCTGGGGGCTGCGGGCTTTCCTGCTGCCTTCAGCCTCGACACCACCCTTTCCCACTTGGCGCCGCACCAGGTACAAAAATGGCCATACGGCTGGAGATGTGTCCCCCGCCCAAAGACCCAGAAGGGAAAACTAGGCCTTCTTCTAAAGCTCTTTGGGAACCGCTTGCGTAGCACCCACAGACCTGGGGGCTGCAGGCTTTCCTGCTGCCTTCAGCCTCAATACTACGCTTTCCCACTAGGTGTTGCACCAGGCCCAAAAATGGCCATACGGCTGGAGATGGGTCCCCCGCCCAAGGAGCCAGCAGGGAAAACTATGCCTTGTTCTAAAGCTCTTAGGGAACCGCTTGAGTAGCCCCACAGACCTGGGGCTGCGAGCTTTCCTGCTGCCTTCAGCCTCGACACCACCCTTTCCCACTTGGCGCCGCGCCAGGCCCAAAAATGGCCATACGGCTGGAGATGGGTCCCCCGCCCAAGGAGCCAGCAGGGAAAACTATGCCTTGTTCTAAAGCTCTTTGGGAACCGCTTGCGTAGCCCCAAAGACCTGGGGACTGCAGGCTTTCCTGCTGCCTTCAGCCTCAATACTACTATTTCCCACTAGGTGTTGCTCCAGGCCCAAAAATGGCCATACGGCTGGAGATGGGTTCCCCGCCCAAGGAGCCAGCAGGGAAAACTATGCCTTGTTCTAAAGCTCTTAGGGAACCGCTTGCGTAGCCCCACAGACCTGTGGCTGCGAGCTTTCCTGCTGCCTTCAGCCTCAACACCACCCTTTCCCACTTGGCGCCGCGCCAGGCACAAAAATGGCCATACGGCTGGAGATGGGTCCCCCGCCCAAGGAGCCAGCAGGGAAAACTATGCCGTGTTCTGAAGCTCTATGGGAACCGCTTGCGTAGCCCCACAGACCTGGGGGCTGCGGGCTTTCCTGCTGCCTTCAGCCTTGACATCACCCTTTCCCACTTGGCGCCGCGCCAGGTGCAAAAATGGCAATACGGCTGGAGATGGGTCCCCCGCCCAAGGATCCAGCAGGGAAAACTAGGCCTTGTTCTAAAGCTCTTAGGGAACCTCTTGCGTAGCCCCACAGACCTGGGGGCTGCAGGCTTTCCTGCTGCCTTCAGCCTCGACACCACCCTTTCCCACTTGGCGCCGCACCAGGCACAAAAATGGCCATACGGCTGGAGATGGGTCCCCCGCCCAAGGAGCCAGCAGGGAAAACTAGGCCTTGTTCTAAAGCTCTTAGGGAACCTCTTGCGTAGCCCCACAGACCTGGGGGCTGCGGGCTTTCCTGCTGCCTTCAGCCTCGACACCACCCTTTCCCACTTGGCGCGGCGCTAGGCAGAAAAATGGCCATACCTCTTGAGATGGATCCCCAGCCCAAAGACCCAGCAGGGAAAACTATGCCTTGTTCTGAAGCTCTTTGGGAACCGCTTGCATAGCACCCACAGACCTGGGGGCTGCAGGCTTTCCTGCTGCCTTCAACCTCAATATTACGCTTTCCCACTAGGTGTCGCTCCAGGCACAAAAATGGCCATAAGGCTAGATATGGGTCCCCCGCCCAAGGAGCCAGCAGGGAAAACTATGCCTTGTTCTAAAGCTATTTGGGAACCTCTTGCGTAGCCCCACAGACCTGGGGGCTGCGGGCCTTCCTGCTGCCTTCAGCCTCGACACCACCCTTTCCCTTTTGGCGCCGCACCAGGCACAAAAATGGCCATACGGCTGGAGATGGGTCCCCAGCCCAAAGACCCAGCAGGGAAAACTATGCCTTGTTCTAAAGCTCTTTGGGAACTGCTTGCGTAGCACCCACAGACCTGGGGGCTGCAGGCTTTCCTGCTGCCTTCAACCTCAATATTACTCTTTCCCACTAGGTGTCGCGCCAGGCACAAAAATGGCCATAAGGCTAGATATGGGTCCCCCGCCCAAGGAGCCAGCAGGGAAAACTAAGCCTTGTTCTAAAGCTCTTAGGGAACTTCTTGCGTAGCCCCACAGACCTGGGGGCTGCGGGCCTTCCTGCTGCCTTCAGCCTCGACACCACCCTTTCCCACTTGGCGCCGCGCCAGGCACAAAAATGGCCATACGTCTGGAAAATGGTCCCCCGCCCAAAGAGCCAGCAGGGAAAACTAGGCCTTGTTCTAAAGCTCTTTGGGAACCGCTTGCGTAGCCCCACAGACCTGGGGGCTGCAGGCTTTCCTGCTGCCTTCTGCCTTGACATGACCCTTTGCCACTTGGCGCCGCGCTAGCTACAAAAATGGCCATACGGCTGGAGATGGGTCCCACGCCCAAAGAGCCAGCAGGGAAAACTATGCCTTGTTCTAATGCTCTTTGGGCTCCGCTTGCGTACCACCCACAGACCTGAGGGCTGCAGGCTTTCCTGCTGCCTTCAACCTCAAAATTATGCTTTCCCACTAGGTGTCGCTCCAGGCACAAAAATGGCCATAAGGCTAGATATGGGTCCCCCGCCTAAGGAGCCAGCAGGGAAAACTATGCCTTGTTCTAAAGCTATTTGGGAACCTCTTGCGTAGCCCCACAGACCTGGGGGCTGCGGGCCTTCCTGCTGCCTTCAGCCTCGACACCACCCTTTCCCTCTTGGCTCCGCACCAGGCACAAAAATGGCCATATGGCTAGAGATGGGTCGCCCGCACAAGGAGACAGCAGGGAAAACTAGGCCTTGATCTAAAACTCTTTGGGAACCGCTTGCGTAGCCCCACAGACCTGGGGGCTGCGGGCTTTCCTGCTGCCTTCAGCCTCAATACTACGCTTTCCCACGAGGTGTTGCTCCAGGCCCAAAAATGGCCATACGGCTGGAGATCTGTCCCCTGCCCAAAGACCCAGAAGGGAAAACTAGGCCTTGTTCTAAAGCTCTTTGGGAACCGCTTGCGTAGCACCCACAGACCTGGGGGCTGCAGGCTTTCCTGCTACCTTCAGACTCAATACTACGCTTTCCCACTAGGTGTTGCTCCAGGCCCAAAAATGGCCATACGACTGGAGATGGGTCCCCCGCCCAAGTAGCCAGCAGGGAAAACTATGCCTTGTTCTAAAGCTCTTAGGGAACCTCTTGCGTAGCCCCACAGACCTGGGGGCTGCAGGCTTTCCTGCTGCCTTCAGCCTCGACACCACCCTTTCCCACTTGGCGCGGCGCTAGGCACAAAAATGGCCATACGGCTGGAGATGGATCCCCAGCCCAAAGACCCAGCAGGGAAAACTATGCCTTGTTCTGAAGCTCTTTGGGAACCGCTTGCATAGCACCCACAGTCCTGGGGGCTGCAGGCTTTCCTGCTGCCTTCAACCTCAATATTACGCTTTCCCACTAGGTGTCGCTCCAGGCACAAAAATGGCCATAAGGCTAGATATGGGTCCCCCGCCCAAGGAGCCAGCAGGGAAAACTATGCCTTGTTCTAAAGCTATTTGGGAACCTCTTGCGTAGCCCCACAGACCTGGGGGCTGCGGGCCTTCCTGCTGCCTTCAGCCTCGACACCACCCTTTCACTTTTGGCGCCGCACCAGGCACAAAAATGGCCATACGGCTGGAGATGGGTCCCCAGCCCAAAGACCCAGCAGGGAAAACTATGCCTTGTTCTAAAGCTCTTTGGGAACCGCTTGCGTACCACCCACAGACGTGGGGGCTGCAGGCTTTCCTGCTGCCTTCAACCTCAATATTACTCTTTCCCACTAGGTGTCGCGCCAGGCACAAAAATGGCCATAAGGCTAGATATGGGTCCCCCGCCCAAGGAGCCAGCAGGGAAAACTATGCCTTGTTCTAAAGCTATTTGGGAACCTCTTGCGTAGCCCCACAGACCTGGGGGCTGCGGGCCTTCCTGCTGCCTTCAGCCTCGACACCACCCTTTCCCTTTTGGCGCCGCACCAGGCACAAAAATGGCCATACGGCTGGAGATGGGTCCCCAGCCCAAAGACCCAGCAGGGAAAACTATGCCTTGTTCTAAAGCTCTTTGGGAACTGCTTGCGTAGCACCCACAGACCTGGGGGCTGCAGGCTTTCCTGCTGCCTTCAACCTCAATATTACTCTTTCCCACTAGGTGTCGCGCCAGGCACAAAAATGGCCATAAGGCTAGATATGGGTCCCCCGCCCAAGGAGCCAGCAGGGAAAACTAAGCCTTGTTCTAAAGCTCTTAGGGAACTTCTTGCGTAGCCCCACAGACCTGGGGGCTGCGGGCCTTCCTGCTGCCTTCAGCCTCGACACCACCCTTTCCCACTTGGCGCCGCGCCAGGCACAAAAATGGCCATACGTCTGGAAAATGGTCCCCCGCCCAAAGAGCCAGCAGGGAAAACTAGGCCTTGTTCTAAAGCTCTTTGGGAACCGCTTGCGTAGCCCCACAGACCTGGGGGCTGCAGGCTTTCCTGCTGCCTTCTGCCTTGACATGACCCTTTGCCACTTGGCGCCGCGCTAGCTACAAAAATGGCCATACGGCTGGAGATGGGTCCCACGCCCAAAGAGCCAGCAGGGAAAACTATGCCTTGTTCTAATGCTCTTTGGGCTCCGCTTGCGTACCACCCACAGACCTGAGGGCTGCAGGCTTTCCTGCTGCCTTCAACCTCAAAATTATGCTTTCCCACTAGGTGTCGCTCCAGGCACAAAAATGGCCATAAGGCTAGATATGGGTCCCCCGCCTAAGGAGCCAGCAGGGAAAACTATGCCTTGTTCTAAAGCTATTTGGGAACCTCTTGCGTAGCCCCACAGACCTGGGGGCTGCGGGCCTTCCTGCTGCCTTCAGCCTCGACACCACCCTTTCCCTCTTGGCTCCGCACCAGGCACAAAAATGGCCATATGGCTAGAGATGGGTCGCCCGCACAAGGAGACAGCAGGGAAAACTAGGCCTTGATCTAAAACTCTTTGGGAACCGCTTGCGTAGCCCCACAGACCTGGGGGCTGCGGGCTTTCCTGCTGCCTTCAGCCTCAATACTACGCTTTCCCACGAGGTGTTGCTCCAGGCCCAAAAATGGCCATACGGCTGGAGATCTGTCCCCTGCCCAAAGACCCAGAAGGGAAAACTAGGCCTTGTTCTAAAGCTCTTTGGGAACCGCTTGCGTAGCACCCACAGACCTGGGGGCTGCAGGCTTTCCTGCTACCTTCAGACTCAATACTACGCTTTCCCACTAGGTGTTGCTCCAGGCCCAAAAATGGCCATACGACTGGAGATGGGTCCCCCGCCCAAGTAGCCAGCAGGGAAAACTATGCCTTGTTCTAAAGCTCTTAGGGAACCTCTTGCGTAGCCCCACAGACCTGGGGGCTGCAGGCTTTCCTGCTGCCTTCAGCCTCGACACCACCCTTTCCCACTTGGCGCGGCGCTAGGCACAAAAATGGCCATACGGCTGGAGATGGATCCCCAGCCCAAAGACCCAGCAGGGAAAACTATGCCTTGTTCTGAAGCTCTTTGGGAACCGCTTGCATAGCACCCACAGTCCTGGGGGCTGCAGGCTTTCCTGCTGCCTTCAACCTCAATATTACGCTTTCCCACTAGGTGTCGCTCCAGGCACAAAAATGGCCATAAGGCTAGATATGGGTCCCCCGCCCAAGGAGCCAGCAGGGAAAACTATGCCTTGTTCTAAAGCTATTTGGGAACCTCTTGCGTAGCCCCACAGACCTGGGGGCTGCGGGCCTTCCTGCTGCCTTCAGCCTCGACACCACCCTTTCCCTTTTGGCGCCGCACCAGGCACAAAAATGGCCATACGGCTGGAGATGGGTCCCCAGCCCAAAGACCCAGCAGGGAAAACTATGCCTTGTTCTAAAGCTCTTTGGGAACCGCTTGCGTACCACCCACAGACGTGGGGGCTGCAGGCTTTCCTGCTGCCTTCAACCTCAATATTACTCTTTCCCACTAGGTGTCGCGCCAGGCACAAAAATGGCCATAAGGCTAGATATGGGTCCCCCGCCCAAGGAGCCAGCAGGGAAAACTAAGCCTTGTTCTAAAGCTCTTAGGGAACTTCTTGCGTAGCCCCACAGACCTGGGGGCTGCGGGCCTTCCTGCTGCCTTCAGCCTCAACACCACCCTTTCCCACTTGGCGCCGCGCCAGGCACAAAAATGGCCATACGTCTGGAAAATGGTCCCCCGCCCAAGGAGCCAGCAGGGAAAACTAGGCCTTGTTCTAAAGCTCTTTGGGAACCGCTTGCGTAGCCCCACAGACCTGGGGGCTGCAGGCTTTCCTGCTGCCTTCTGCCTTGACATGACCCTTTGCCACTTGGCGCCGCACCAGGCACAAAAATGGCCATATGGCTAGAGATGGGTCGCCCGCACAAGGAGACAGCAAGGAAAACTAGGCCTTGATCTAAAACTCTTTGGGAACCGCTTGCGTAGCCCCACAGACCTGGGGGCTGCAGGCTTTCCTGCTGCCTTCAGCCTCGACATCACCCTTTCCCACTTGGCGCCGCGCCAGGGGCAAAAATGGCAATACGGCTGGAGATGGGTCCCCCGCCCAAGGAGCCAGCAGGGAAAACTAGGCCTTGTTCTAAAGCTATTAGGGAACCTCTTGCGTAGCCCCACAGACCTGGGGGCTGCGGGCTTTCCTGCTGCCTTCAGCCTCGACACCACCCTTTCCCACTTGGCGCCGCACCAGGTACAAAAATGGCCATACGGCTGGAGATGTGTCCCCCGCCCAAAGACCCAGAAGGGAAAACTAGGCCTTCTTCTAAAGCTCTTTGGGAACCGCTTGCGTAGCACCCACAGACCTGGGGGCTGCAGGCTTTCCTGCTGCCTTCAGCCTCAATACTACGCTTTCCCACTAGGTGTTGCACCAGGCCCAAAAATGGCCATACGGCTGGAGATGGGTCCCCCGCCCAAGGAGCCAGCAGGGAAAACTATGCCTTGTTCTAAAGCTCTTAGGGAACCGCTTGAGTAGCCCCACAGACCTGGGGCTGCGAGCTTTCCTGCTGCCTTCAGCCTCGACACCACCCTTTCCCACTTGGCGCCGCGCCAGGCCCAAAAATGGCCATACGGCTGGAGATGGGTCCCCCGCCCAAGGAGCCAGCAGGGAAAACTATGCCTTGTTCTAAAGCTCTTTGGGAACCGCTTGCGTAGCCCCAAAGACCTGGGGACTGCAGGCTTTCCTGCTGCCTTCAGCCTCAATACTACTATTTCCCACTAGGTGTTGCTCCAGGCCCAAAAATGGCCATACGGCTGGAGATGGGTTCCCCGCCCAAGGAGCCAGCAGGGAAAACTATGCCTTGTTCTAAAGCTCTTAGGGAACCGCTTGCGTAGCCCCACAGACCTGTGGCTGCGAGCTTTCCTGCTGCCTTCAGCCTCAACACCACCCTTTCCCACTTGGCGCCGCGCCAGGCACAAAAATGGCCATACGGCTGGAGATGGGTCCCCCGCCCAAGGAGCCAGCAGGGAAAACTACGCCTTGTTCTAAAGCTCTATGGGAACCGCTTGCGTAGCCCCACAGACCTGGGGGCTGCGGGCTTTCCTGCTGCCTTCAGCCTCGACACCACCCTTTCCCACTTGGCGCCGCAACAGGCACAAAAATGGCCATACGGCTGGAGATGTGTCCCCTGCCCAAAGACCCAGAAGGGAAAACTAGGCCTTGTTCTAAAGCTCTTTGGGAACCGCTTGCGTAGCCCCACAGACCTGGGGGCTGCAGGCTTTCCTGCTGCCTTCTGCCTTGACATGACCCTTTGCCACTTGGCGCCGCGCTAGCTACAAAAATGGCCATACGGCTGGAGATGGGTCCCACGCCCAAAGAGCCAGCAGGGAAAACTATGCCTTGTTCTAATGCTCTTTGGGATCCGCTTGCGTAGCACCCACAGACCTGAGGGCTGCGGGCTTTCCTGCTGCCTTCAACCTCAATATTATGCTTTCCCACTAGGTGTCGCTCCAGGCACAAAAATGGCCATAAGGCTAGATATGGGTCCCCCGCCTAAGGAGCCAGCAGGGAAAACTAGGCCTTGTTCTAAAGCTATTTGGGAACCTCTTGCGTAGCCCCACAGACCTGGGGGCTGCGGGCCTTCCTGCTGCCTTCAGCCTCGACACCACCCTTTCCCTCTTGGCGCCGCACCAGGCACAAAAATGGCCATATGGCTAGAGATGGGTTGCCCGCACAAGGAGACAGCAGGGAAAACTAGGCCTTGATCTAAAACTCTTTGGGAACCGCTTGCGTAGCCCCACAGACCTGGGGGCTGCGGGCTTTCCTGCTGCCTTCAGCCTCGACATCACCCTTTCCCACTTGGCGCCACGCCAGGGGCCAAAAATGGCAATACGGCTGGAGATGGGTCCCCCGCCCAAGGAGCCAGCAGGGAAAACTAGGCCGTGTTCTAAAGCTATTAGGGAACCTCTTGCGTAGCCCCACAGACCTGGGGGCTGCGGGCTTTCCTGCTGCCTTCAGCCTCGACATCACCCTTTCCCACTTGGCGCCGCACCAGGCACAAAAATGGCCATACGGCTGGAGATGTGTCCCCCGCCCAAAGACCCAGAAGGGAAAACTAGGCCTTGTTCTAAAGCTCTTTGGGAACCGCTTGCGTAGCACCCACAGACCTGGGGGCTGCAGGCTTTCCTGCTGCCTTCAGCCTCAATACTACGCTTTCCCACTAGGTGTTGCTCCAGGCACAAAAATGGCCATACGGCTGGAGATGGGTCCCCCGCCCAAAGACCCAGCAGGGAAAACGATGCCTTGTTCTAAAGCTCTTTGGGAACCGCTTGCGTAGCCCCACAGACCTGGGGGCTGCGGGCTTTCCTGCTGCCTTCAGCCTCGACATCACCCTTTCCCACTTGGCGCCGCGCCAGGCACAAAAATGGCCATACGGCTGGAGATGTGTCCCCTGCCCAAAGACCCAGAAGGGAAAACTAGGCCTTGTTCTAAAGCTCTTTGGGAACCGCTTGCGTAGCCCCACAGACCTGGGGGCTGCAGGCTTTCCTGCTGCCTTCTGCCTTGACATGACCCTTTGCCACTTGGCGCCGCGCTAGCTACAAAAATGGCCATACGGCTGGAGATGGGTCCCCCGCCCAAAGAGCCAGCAGGGAAAACTATGCCTTGTTCTAATGCTCTTTGGGATCCGCTTGCGTAGCACCCACAGACCTGAGGGCTGCGGGCTTTCCTGCTGCCTTCAACCTCAATATTATGCTTTCCCACTAGGTGTCGCTCCAGGCACAAAAATGGCCATAAGGCTAGATATGGGTCCCCCGCCTAAGGAGCCAGCAGGGAAAACTAGGCCTTGTTCTAAAGCTATTTGGGAACCTCTTGCGTAGCCCCACAGACCTGGGGGCTGCGGGCCTTCCTGCTGCCTTCAGCCTCGACACCACCCTTTCCCTCTTGGCGCCGCACCAGGCACAAAAATGGCCATATGGCTAGAGATGGGTTGCCCGCACAAGGAGACAGCAGGGAAAACTAGGCCTTGATCTAAAACTCTTTGGGAACCGCTTGCGTAGCCCCACAGACCTGGGGGCTGCGGGCTTTCCTGCTGCCTTCAGCCTCGACATCACCCTTTCCCACTTGGCGCCACGCCAGGGGCCAAAAATGGCAATACGGCTGGAGATGGGTCCCCCGCCCAAGGAGCCAGCAGGGAAAACTAGGCCGTGTTCTAAAGCTATTAGGGAACCTCTTGCGTAGCCCCACAGACCTGGGGGCTGCGGGCTTTCCTGCTGCCTTCAGCCTCGACATCACCCTTTCCCACTTGGCGCCGCACCAGGCACAAAAATGGCCATACGGCTGGAGATGTGTCCCCCGCCCAAAGACCCAGAAGGGAAAACTAGGCCTTGTTCTAAAGCTCTTTGGGAACCGCTTGCGTAGCACCCACAGACCTGGGGGCTGCAGGCTTTCCTGCTGCCTTCAGCCTCAATACTACGCTTTCCCACTAGGTGTTGCTCCAGGCACAAAAATGGCCATACGGCTGGAGATGGGTCCCCCGCCCAAAGACCCAGCAGGGAAAACGATGCCTTGTTCTAAAGCTCTTTTGGAACCGCTTGCGTAGCCCCACAGACCTGGGGGCTGCGGGCTTTCCTGCTGCCTTCAGCCTCGACATCACCCTTTCCCACTTGGCGCCGCGCCAGGCACAAAAATGGCCATACGTCTGGACAATGGTCCCCCGCCCAAGGAGCCAGCAGGGAAAACTAGGCCTTGTTCTAAAGCTCTTTGGGAACCGCTTGCGTAGCCCCACAGACCTGGGGGCTGCAGGCTTTCCTGCTGCCTTCTGCCTTGACATGACCCTTTGCCACTTGGCGCCGCGCTAGCTACAAAAATGGCCATACGGCTGGAGATGGGTCCCAAGCCCAAAGAGCCAGCAGGGAAAACTATGCCTTGTTCTAATGCTCTTTGGGATCCGCTTGCGTAGCACCCACAGACCTGAGGGCTGCAGGCTTTCCTGCTGCCTTCAACCTCAATATTACGCTTTCCCACTAGGTGTCGCTCCAGGCACAAAAATGGCCATAAGGCAAGATATGGGTCCCCCGCCCAAGGAGCCAGCAGGGAAAACTAGGCCTTGTTCTAAAGCTATTTGGGAACCTCTTGCGTAGCCCCACAGACCTGGGGGCTGCGGGCCTTCCTGCTGCCTTCAGCCTCGACACCACCCTTTCCCTTTTGGCGCCGCACCAGGCACAAAAATGGCCATACGGCTGGAGATGGGTCCCCAGCCCAAAGACCCAGCAGGGAAAACTATGCCTTGTTCTAAAGCTCTTTGGGAACCGCTTGCGTACCACCCACAGACCTGGGGGCTGCAGGCTTTCCTGCTGCCTTCAACCTCAATATTACTCTTTCCCACTAGGTGTCGCGCCAGGCACAAAAATGGCCATAAGGCTAGATATGGGTCCCCCGCCCAAGGAGCCAGCAGGGAAAACTAAGCCTTGTTCTAAAGCTCTTAGGGAACCGCTTGCGTAGCCCCACAGACCTGGGGGCTGCGGGCCTTCCTGCTGCCTTCAGCCTCGACACCACCCTTTCCCACTTGGGGCCGCGCCAGGCACAAAAATGGCCATACGTCTGGAAAATGGTCCCCCGCCCAAGGAGCCAGCAGGGAAAACTAGGCCTTGTTCTAAAGCTCTTTGGGAACCGCTTGCGTAGCCCCACAGACCTGGGGGCTGCAGGCTTTCCTGCTGCCTTCTGCCTTGACATGACCCTTTGCCACTTGGCGCCGCGCTAGCTACAAAAATGGCCATACGGCTGGAGATGGGTCCCACGCCCAAAGAGCCAGCAGGAAAAACTATGCCTTCTTCTATAGCTCTTCGGGAACCGCTTGCGTAGCCCCACAGACCTGGGGGCTGCGGGCTTTCCTGCTGCCTTCAGCCTCCACACCACACTTTCCCAATTGGCGCCGGGCCAGGCACAAAAACAGCCATACGGCTGGAGATGCGTCCCTCGCCGAAAGAACCAGCAGGGAAAACTAGGCTTTCTTCAAAGACCTTTGGGAAACGATTGCGTAGCCCTACAGACCTGGGTGCTGCAGGTATTTCTGCTGCCTTCGGCCTCGACACCACCCTTTCCCACTTGGCGCGGCGCTAGGCAGAAAAATGGCCATACGGCTGGAGATGGATCGCCAGCCCAAAGACCCAGCAGGGAAAACTATGCCTTGTTCTGAAGCTCTTTGGGAACCGCTTGCATAGCACCCACAGACCTGGGGGCTGCAGGCTTTCCTGCTGCCTTCAACCTCAATATTACGCTTTCCCACTAGGTGTCGCTCCAGGCACAAAAATGGCCATAAGGCTAGACATGGGTCCCCCGCCCAAGGAGCCAGCAGGGAAAACTATGCCTTGTTCTAAAGCTATTTGGGAACCTCTTGCGTAGCCCCACAGACCTGGGGGCTGCGGGCCTTCCTGCTGCCTTCAGCCTCGACACCACCCTTTCCCTCTTGGCGCCGCACCAGGCACAAAAATGGCCATATGGCTAGAGATGGGTTGCCCGCACAAGGAGACAGCAGGGAAAACTAGGCCTTGATCTAAAACTCTTTGGGAACCGCTTGCGTAGCCCCACAGACCTGGGGGCTGCGGGCTTTCCTGCTGCCTTCAGCCTCGACATCACCCTTTCCCACTTGGCGCCGCGCCAGGGGCAAAAATGGCAATACAGCTGGAGATGGGTCCCCCGCCCAAGGAGCCAGCAGGGAAAACTAGGCCGTGTTCTAAAGCTATTAGGGAACCTCTTGCGTAGCCCCACAGACCTGGGGGCTGCGGGCTTTCCTGCTGCCTTCAGCCTCAATACTACGCTTTCCCACTAGGTGTTGCTCCAGGCCCAAAAATGGCCATACGGCTGGAGATGGGTCCCCTGCCCAAGGAGCCAGCAGGGAAAACTATGCCTTGTTCTAAAGCTCTTAGGGAACCGCTTGAGTAGCCCCACAGACCTGGGGCTGCGAGCTTTCCTGCTGCCTTCAGCCTCGACACCACCCTTTCCCACTTGGCGCCGCGCCAGGCACAAAAATGGCCATACGGCTGGAGATGGGTCCCCCGCCCAAGGAACCAGCAGGGAAAACTATGCCTTGTTCTAAAGCTCTTTGGGAACCGCTTGCGTAGCCCCAAAGACCTGGGGGCTGCAGGCTTTCCTGCTGCCTTCAGCCTCAATACCACCCTTTCACACTTGGCGCCGCACCAGGCACAAAAATGGCCATACGGCTGGAGATCTGTCCCCTGCCCAAAGACCCAGAAGGGAAAACTAGGCCTTGTTCTAAAGCTCTTTGGGAACCGCTTGCGTAGCACCCACAGACCTGGGGGCTGCAGGCTTTCCTGCTGCCTTCAACCTCAATATTACTCTTTCCCACTAGGTGTCGCGCCAGGCACAAAAATGGCCATAAGGCTAGATATGGGTCCCCCGCCCAAGGAGCCAGCAGGAAAAACTATGCCTTGTTCTAAAGCTCTTAGGGAACTTCTTGCGTAGCCCCACAGACCTGGGGGCTGCGGGCCTTCCTGCTGCCTTCAGCCTCGACCCCACCCTTTCCCACTTGGCGCCGCGCCAGGCACAAAAATGGCCATACGTCTGGAAAATGGTCCCCCGCCCAAGGAGCCAGCAGGGAAAACTAGGCCTTGTTCTAAAGCTCTTTGGGAACCGCTTGCGTAGCCCCACAGACCTGGGGGATGCAGGCTTTCCTGCTGCCTTCTGCCTTGACATGACCCTTTGCCACTTGGCGCCGCGCTAGCTACAAAAATGGCCATACGGCTGGAGATGGGTCCCACGCCCAAAGAGCCAGCAGGGAAAACTATGCCTTGTTCTAATGCTCTTTGGGATCCGCTTGCGTAGCACCCACAGACCTGAGGGCTGCAGGCTTTCCTGCTGCCTTCAACCTCAATATTTTGCTTTCCCACTAGGTGTCGCTCCAGGCACAAAAATGGCCATAAGGCTAGATATGGGTCCCCCGCCTAAGGAGCCAGCAGGGAAAACTAGGCCTTGTTCTAAAGGTATTTGGGAACCTCTTGCGTAGCCCCACAGACCTGGGGGCTGCGGGCCTTCCTGCTGCCTTCAGCCTCGACACCACCCTTTCCCTCTTGGCGCCGCACAGGGCACAAAAATGGCCATATGGCTAGAGATGGGTTGCCCGCACAAGGAGACAGCAGGGAAAACTAGGCCTTGATCTAAAACTCTTTGGGAACCGCTTGCGTAGCCCCACAGACCTGGGGGCTGCGGGCTTTCCTGCTGCCTTCAGCCTCGACATCACCCTTTCCCACTTGGCGCCGCGCCAGGGGCAAAAATGGCAATACGGCTGGAGATGGGTCCCCCGCCCAAGGAGCCAGCAGGGAAAACTAGGCCGTGTTCTAAAGCTATTAGGGAACCTCTTGCGTAGCCCCACAGACCTGGGGGCTGCGGGCTTTCCTGCTGCCTTCAGCCTCGACATCACCCTTTCCCACTTGGCGCCGCACCAGGCACAAAAATGGCCATACGGCTGGAGATGTGTCCCCCGCCCAAAGACCCAGAAGGGAAAACTAGGCCTTGTTCTAAAGCTCTTTGGGAACCGCTTGCGTAGCACCCACAGACCTGGGGGCTGCAGGCTTTCCTGCTGCCTTCAGCCTCAATACTACGCTTTCCCACTTGGTGTTGCTCCAGGCCCAAAAATGGCCATACGGCTGGAGATGGGTCCCCTGCCCTAGGAGCCAGCAGGGAAAACTATGCCTTGTTCTAAAGCTCTTAGGGAACCGCTTGAGTAGCCCCACAGACCTGGGGCTGCGAGCTTTCCTGCTGCCTTCAGCCTCGACATCACCCTTTCCCACTTGGCGCCGCGCCAGGCACAAAAATGGCCATACGGCTGGAGATGGGTCCCCCGCCCAAGGAGCCAGCAGGGAAAACTAGGCCGTGTTCTAAAGCTATTAGGGAACCTCTTGCGTAGCCCCACAGACCTGGGGGCTGCGGGCTTTCCTGCTGCCTTCAGCCTCGACATCACCCTTTCCCACTTGGCGCCGCACCAGGCACAAAAATGGCCATACGGCTGGAGATGTGTCCCCCGCCCAAAGACCCAGAAGGGAAAACTAGGCCTTGTTCTAAAGCTCTTTGGGAACCGCTTGCGTAGCACCCACAGACCTGGGGGCTGCAGGCTTTCCTGCTGCCTTCAGCCTCAATACTACGCTTTCCCACTTGGTGTTGCTCCAGGCCCAAAAATGGCCATACGGCTGGAGATGGGTCCCCTGCCCTAGGAGCCAGCAGGGAAAACTATGCCTTGTTCTAAAGCTCTTAGGGAACCGCTTGAGTAGCCCCACAGACCTGGGGCTGCGAGCTTTCCTGCTGCCTTCAGCCTCGACATCACCCTTTCCCACTTGGCGCCGCGCCAGGCACAAAAACGGCCATACGGCTGGAGATGGGTCCCCCGCCCAAGGAACCAGCAGGGAAAACTATGCCTTGTTCTAAAGCTCTTTGGGAACCGCTGGCGTAGCCCCAAAGACCTGGGGGCTGCAGGCTTTCCTGCTGCCTTCAGCCTCAATACCACCCTTTCCCACTTGGCGCCGCACCAGGCACAAAAATGGCCATACGGCTGGAGATCTGTCCCCTGCCCAAAGACCCAGAAGGGAAAACTAGGCCTTGTTCTAAAGCTCTTTGGGAACCGCTTGCGTAGCACCCACAGACCTGGGGGCTGCAGGCTTTCCTGCTGCCTTCAGACTCAATACTACGCTTTCCCACTAGGTGTTGCTCCAGGCCCAAAAATGGCCATACGACTGGAGATGGGTCCCCCGCCCAAGTAGCCAGCAGGGAAAACTATGCCTTGTTCTAAAGCTCTTTGGGAACCGCTTGCGTAGCCCCAAAGACCTGGGGGCTGCAGGCTTTCCTGCTGCCTTCAGCCTCAATACTACGATTTACCACTAGGTGTTGCTCCAGGCCCAAAAATGGCCATATGGCTGGAGATGGGTCCCCCGCCCAAGGAGCCAGCAGGGAAAACTATGCCTTGTTCTAAAGCTCTTTGGGAACCGCTTGCGTAGCCCCACAGACCTGGGGCTGCGAGCTTTCCTGCTGCCTTCAGCCTCGACACCACCCTTTCCCACTTGGCGCCGCGCCAGGGGCAAAAATGGCCATACGGCTGGAGATGGGTCCCCCGCCCAAGGAGCCAGCAGGGAAAACTAGGCCTTGTTCTAAAGCTCTTAGGGAACCTCTTGCGTAGCCCCACAGACCTGGGGGCTGCGGGCTTTCCTGCTGCCTTCAGCCTCGACACCACCCTTTCCCACTTGGCGCCGCACCAGGCACAAAAATGGCCATACGGCTGGAGATGGGTCCCCCGCCCAAGGAGCCAGCAGGGAAAACTATGCCGTGTTCTAAAGCTCTTAGGGAACCTCTTGCGTAGCCCCACAGACCTGGGGGCTGCAGGCTTTCCTGCTGCCTTCAGCCTCAATACTACTATTTCCCACTAGGTGTTGCTCCAGGCCCAAAAATGGCCATACGGCTGGAGATGGGTCCCCCGCCCAAGGAGCCAGCAGGGAAAACTATGCCTTCTTCTAAAGCTCTTAGGGAACCGCTTGCGTAGCCCCCACAGACCTGGGGGCTGCAGGCTTTCCTGCTGCCTTCAACCTCAATATTACGCTTTCCCACTAGGTGTCGCTCCAGGCACAAAAATGGCCATAAGGCTAGATATGGGTCCCCCGCCCAAGGAGCCAGCAGGGAAAACTATGCCTTGTTCTAAAGCTATTTGGGAACCTCTTGCGTAGCCCCACAGACCTGGGGGCTGCGGGCCTTCCTGCTGCCTTCAGCCTCGACACCACCCTTTCCCTTTTGGCGCCGCACCAGGCACAAAAATGGCCATACGGCTGGAGATGGGTCCCCAGCCCAAAGACCCAGCAGGGAAAACTATGCCTTGTTCTAAAGCTCTTTGGGAACCGCTTGCGTAGCACCCACAGACCTGGGGGCTGCAGGCTTTCCTGCTGCCTTCAACCTCAATATTACTCTTTCCCACTAGGTGTCGCGCCAGGCACAAAAATGGCCATAAGGCTAGATATGGGTCCCCCGCCCAAGGAGCCAGAAGGGAAAACTAAGCCTTGTTCTAAAGCTCTTAGGGAACTTCTTGCGTAGCCCCACAGACCTGGGGGCTGCGGGCCTTCCTGCTGCCTTCAGCCTCGACACCACCCTTTCCCACTTGGCGCCGCGCCAGGCACAAAAATGGCCATACGTCTGGAAAATGGTCCCCCGCCCAAGGAGCCAGCAGGGAAAACTAGGCCTTGTTCTAAAGCTCTTTGGGAACCGCTTGCGTAGCCCCACAGACCTGGGGGCTGCAGGCTTTCCTGCTGCCTTCTGCCTTGACATGACCCTTTGCCACTTGGCGCCGTGCTAGCTACAAAAATGGCCATACGGCTGGAGATGGGTCCCACGCCCAAAGAGCCAGCAGGGAAAACTATGCCTTGTTCTAATGCTCTTTGGGATCCGCTTGCGTAGCACCCACAGACCTGGGAGCTGCAGGCTTTCCTGCTGCCTTCAGCCTCAATACTACGCTTTCCCACGAGGTGTTGCTCCAGGCCCAAAAATGGCCATACGGCTGGAGATCTGTCCCCTGCCCAAAGACCCAGAAGGGAAAACTAGGCCTTGTTCTAAAGCTCTTTGGGAACCGCTTGCGTAGCACCCACAGACCTGGGGGCTGCAGGCTTTCCTGCTGCCTTCAGACTCAATACTACGCTTTCCCACTAGGTGTTGCTCCAGGCCCAAAAATGGCCATACGGCTGGAGATGGGTCCCCCGCCCAAGTAGCCAGCAGGGAAAACTATGCCTTGTTCTAAAGCTCTTTGGGAACCGCTTGCGTAGCCCCACAGACCTGGGGCTGCGAGCTTTCCTGCTGCCTTCAGCCTCGACACCACCCTTTCCCACTTGGCGCCGCACCAGGCACAAAAATGGCCATACGGCTGGAGATGGGTCCCCCGCCCAAGGAGCCAGCAGGGAAAACTATGCCGTGTTCTAAAGCTCTATGGGAACCGCTTGCGTAGCCCCACAGACCTGGGGGCTGCGGGCTTTCCTGCTGCCTTCAGCCTCGACATCACCCTTTCCCACTTGGCGCCGCGCCAGGGGCAAAAATGGCAATACGGCTGGAGATGGGTCCCCCGCCCAAGGAGCCAGCAGGGAAAACTAGGCCTTGTTCTAAAGCTCTTAGGGAACCTCTTGCGTAGCCCCACAGACCTGGGGGCTGCGGGCTTTCCTGCTGCCTTCAGCCTCGACATCACCCTTTCCCACTTGGCGCCGCACCAGGCACAAAAATGGCCATACGGCTGGAGATGGGTCCCCCGCCCAAGGAGCCAGCAGGGAAAACTAGGCCTTGTTCTAAAGCTCTTAGGGAACCTCTTGCGTAGCCCCACAGACCTGGGGGCTGCAGGCTTTCCTGCTGCCTTCAGCCTCGACACCACCCTTTCCCACTTGGCGCGGCGCTAGGCACAAAAATGGCCATACGGCTGGAGATGGATCCCCAGCCCAAAGACCCAGCAGGGAAAACTATGCCTTGTTCTGAAGCTCTTTGGGAACCGCTTGCATAGCACCCACAGACCTGGGGGCTGCAGGCTTTCCTGCTGCCTTCAACCACAATATTACGCTTTCCCACTAGGTGTCGCTCCAGGCACAAAAATGGCCATAAGGCTAGATATGGGTCCCCCGCCCAAGGAGCCAGCAGGGAAAACTATGCCTTCTTCTAAAGCTATTTGGGAACCTCTTGCGTAGCCCCACAGACCTGGGGGCTGCGGGCTTTCCTGCTGCCTTCAGCCTCGACATCACCCTTTCCCACTTGGCGCCGCGACAGGGGCAAAAATGGCAATACGGCTGGAGATGGGTCCCCCGCCCAAGGAGCCAGCAGGGAAAACTAGGCCTTGTTCTAAAGCTATTAGGGAACCGCTTGCGTAGCCCCACAGACCTGGGGGCTGCGGGCTTTCCTGCTGCCTTCAGCCTCGACATCACCCTTTCCCACTTGGCGCCGCACCAGGCACAAAATGGCCATACGGCTGGAGATGTGTCCCCCGCCCAAAGACCCAGAAGGGAAAACTAGACCTTGTTCTAAAGCTCTTTGGGAACCGCTTGCGTAGCACCCACAGACCTGGGGGCTGCAGGCTTTCCTGCTGCCTTCAGCCTCAATACTACGCTTTCCCACTAGGTGTTGCTCCAGGCCCAAAAATGGCCATACGTCTGGAGATGGGTCCCCCGCCCAAGCAGCCAGCAGGGAAAACTATGCCTTGTTCTAAAGCTCTTAGGGAACCGCTTGCGTAGCCCCACAGACCTGGGGCTGCGAGCTTTCCTGCTGCCTTCAGCCTCAATACTACTATTTCCCACTTGGCGCCGCGCCAGGCACAAAAATGGCCATACGGCTGGAGATGGGTCCCCCGCCCAAGGAGCCAGCAGGGAAAACTAGGCCTTGTTCTAAAGCTCTTAGGGAACCGCTTGCGTAGCCCCACAGACCTGGGGCTGCGAGCTTTCCTGCTGCCTTCAGCCTCAACACCACCCTTTCCCACTTGGCGCCGCGCCAGGCACAAAAATGGCCATACGGCTGGAGATGGGTCCCCCGCCCAAGGAGCCAGCAGGGAAAAATAGGCCTTGTTCTAAAGCTCTATGGGAACCGCTTGCGTAGCCCCACAGACCTGGGGGCTGCGGGCTTTCCTGCTGCCTTCAGCCTCGACATCACCCTTTCCCACTTGGCGCCGCGCCAGGGGCAAAAATGGCAATACGGCTGGAGATGGGTCCCCCGCCCAAGGAGCCAGCAGGGAAAACTAGGCCGTGTTCTAAAGCTATTAGGGAACCTCTTGCGTAGCCCCACAGACCTGGGGGCTGCGGGCTTTCCTGCTGCCTTCAGCCTCGACATCACCCTTTCCCACTTGGCGCCGCACCAGGCACAAAAATGGCCATACGGCTGGAGATGTGTCCCCCGCCCAAAGACCCAGAAGGGAAAACTAGGCCTTGTTCTAAAGCTCTTTGGGAACCGCTTGCGTAGCACCCACAGACCTGGGGGCTGCAGGCTTTCCTGCTACCTTCAGCCTCAATACTACGCTTTCCCACTAGGTGTTGCTCCAGGCCCAAAAATGGCCATACGGCTGGAGATGGGTCCCCTGCCCAAGGAGCCAGCAGGGAAAACTATGCCTTGTTCTAAAGCTCTTAGGGAACCGCTTGAGTAGCCCCACAGACCTGGGGCTGCGAGCTTTCCTGCTGCCTTCAGCCTCGACACCACCCTTTCCCACTTGGCGCCGCGCCAGGCACAAAAATGGCCATACGGCTGGAGATGGGTCCCCCGCCCAAGGAACCAGCAGGGAAAACTATGCCTTGTTCTAAAGCTCTTTGGGAACCGCTGGCGTAGCCCCAAAGACCTGGGGGCTGCAGGCTTTCCTGCTGCCTTCAGCCTCAATACCACCCTTTCCCACTTGGCGCCGCACCAGGCACAAAAATGGCCATACGGCTGGAGATCTGTCCCCTGCCCAAAGACCCAGAAGGGAAAACTAGGCCTTGTTCTAAAGCTCTTTGGGAACCGCTTGCGTAGCACCCACAGACCTGGGGGCTGCAGGCTTTCCTGCTGCCTTCAACCTCAATACTACGCTTTCCCACTAGGTGTTGCTCCAGGCCCAAAAATGGCCATACGACTGGAGATGGGTCCCCCGCCCAAGTAGCCAGCAGGGAAAACTATGCCTTGTTCTAAAGCTCTTTGGGAACCGCTTGCGTAGCCCCAAAGACCTGGGGGCTGCAGGCTTTCCTGCTGCCTTCAGCCTCAATACTACGATTTACCACTAGGTGTTGCTCCAGGCCCAAAAATGGCCATATGGCTGGAGATGGGTCCCCCGCCCAAGGAGCCAGCAGGGAAAACTATGCCTTGTTCTAAAGCTCTTTGGGAACCGCTTGCGTAGCCCCACAGACCTGGGGCTGCGAGCTTTCCTGCTGCCTTCAGCCTCGACACCACCCTTTCCCACTTGGCGCCGCGCCAGGGGCAAAAATGGCCATACGGCTGGAGATGGGTCCCCCGCCCAAGGAGCCAGCAGGGAAAACTACGCCTTGTTCTAAAGCTCTTAGGGAACCGCTTGCGTAGCCCCACAGACCTGGGGGCTGCGGGCTTTCCTGCTGCCTTCAGCCTCGACACCACCCTTTCCCACTTGGCGCCGCACCAGGCACAAAAATGGCCATAAGGCTAGATATGGGTCCCCCGCCCAAGGAGCCAGCAGGGAAAACTAGGCCTTGTTCTAAAGCTATTTGGGAACCTCTTGCGTAGCCCCACAGACCTGGGGGCTGCGGGCCTTCCTGCTGCCTTCAGCCTCGACACCACCCTTTCCCTTTTGGCGCCGCACCAGGCACAAAAATGGCCATACGGCTGGAGATGGGTCCCCAGCCCAAAGACCCAGCAGGGAAAACTATGCCTTGTTCTAAAGCTCTTTGGGAACCGCTTGCGTACCACCCACAGACCTGGGGGCTGCAGGCTTTCCTGCTGCCTTCAACCTCAATATTACTCTTTCCCACTAGGTGTCGCGCCAGGCACAAAAATGGCCATAAGGCTAGATATGGGTCCCCCGCCCAAGGAGCCAGCAGGGAAAACTAAGCCTTGTTCTAAAGCTCTTAGGGAACCGCTTGCGTAGCCCCACAGACCTGGGGGCTGCGGGCCTTCCTGCTGCCTTCAGCCTCGACACCACCCTTTCCCACTTGGGGCCGCGCCAGGCACAAAAATGGCCATACGTCTGGAAAATGGTCCCCCGCCCAAGGAGCCAGCAGGGAAAACTAGGCCTTGTTCTAAAGCTCTTTGGGAACCGCTTGCGTAGCCCCACAGACCTGGGGGCTGCAGGCTTTCCTGCTGCCTTCTGCCTTGACATGACCCTTTGCCACTTGGCGCCGCGCTAGCTACAAAAATGGCCATACGGCTGGAGATGGGTCCCACGCCCAAAGAGCCAGCAGGAAAAACTATGCCTTCTTCTATAGCTCTTCGGGAACCGCTTGCGTAGCCCCACAGACCTGGGGGCTGCGGGCTTTCCTGCTGCCTTCAGCCTCCACACCACACTTTCCCAATTGGCGCCGGGCCAGGCACAAAAACAGCCATACGGCTGGAGATGCGTCCCTCGCCGAAAGAACCAGCAGGGAAAACTAGGCTTTCTTCAAAGACCTTTGGGAAACGATTGCGTAGCCCTACAGACCTGGGTGCTGCAGGTATTTCTGCTGCCTTCGGCCTCGACACCACCCTTTCCCACTTGGCGCGGCGCTAGGCAGAAAAATGGCCATACGGCTGGAGATGGATCGCCAGCCCAAAGACCCAGCAGGGAAAACTATGCCTTGTTCTGAAGCTCTTTGGGAACCGCTTGCATAGCACCCACAGACCTGGGGGCTGCAGGCTTTCCTGCTGCCTTCAACCTCAATATTACGCTTTCCCACTAGGTGTCGCTCCAGGCACAAAAATGGCCATAAGGCTAGACATGGGTCCCCCGCCCAAGGAGCCAGCAGGGAAAACTATGCCTTGTTCTAAAGCTATTTGGGAACCTCTTGCGTAGCCCCACAGACCTGGGGGTTGCGGGCCTTCCTGCTGCCTTCAGCCTCGACACCACCCTTTCCCTCTTGGCGCCGCACCAGGCACAAAAATGGCCATATGGCTAGAGATGGGTTGCCCGCACAAGGAGACAGCAGGGAAAACTAGGCCTTGATCTAAAACTCTTTGGGAACCGCTTGCGTAGCCCCACAGACCTGGGGGCTGCGGGCTTTCCTGCTGCCTTCAGCCTCGACATCACCCTTTCCCACTTGGCGCCGCGCCAGGGGCAAAAATGGCAATACAGCTGGAGATGGGTCCCCCGCCCAAGGAGCCAGCAGGGAAAACTAGGCCGTGTTCTAAAGCTATTAGGGAACCTCTTGCGTAGCCCCACAGACCTGGGGGCTGCGGGCTTTCCTGCTGCCTTCAGCCTCAATACTACGCTTTCCCACTAGGTGTTGCTCCAGGCCCAAAAATGGCCATACGGCTGGAGATGGGTCCCCTGCCCAAGGAGCCAGCAGGGAAAACTATGCCTTGTTCTAAAGCTCTTAGGGAACCGCTTGAGTAGCCCCACAGACCTGGGGCTGCGAGCTTTCCTGCTGCCTTCAGCCTCGACACCACCCTTTCCCACTTGGCGCCGCGCCAGGCACAAAAATGGCCATACGGCTGGAGATGGGTCCCCCGCCCAAGGAACCAGCAGGGAAAACTATGCCTTGTTCTAAAGCTCTTTGGGAACCGCTTGCGTAGCCCCAAAGACCTGGGGGCTGCAGGCTTTCCTGCTGCCTTCAGCCTCAATACCACCCTTTCACACTTGGCGCCGCACCAGGCACAAAAATGGCCATACGGCTGGAGATCTGTCCCCTGCCCAAAGACCCAGAAGGGAAAACTAGGCCTTGTTCTAAAGCTCTTTGGGAACCGCTTGCGTAGCACCCACAGACCTGGGGGCTGCAGGCTTTCCTGCTGCCTTCAACCTCAATATTACTCTTTCCCACTAGGTGTCGCGCCAGGCACAAAAATGGCCATAAGGCTAGATATGGGTCCCCCGCCCAAGGAGCCAGCAGGAAAAACTATGCCTTGTTCTAAAGCTCTTAGGGAACTTCTTGCGTAGCCCCACAGACCTGGGGGCTGCGGGCCTTCCTGCTGCCTTCAGCCTCGACCCCACCCTTTCCCACTTGGCGCCGCGCCAGGCACAAAAATGGCCATACGTCTGGAAAATGGTCCCCCGCCCAAGGAGCCAGCAGGGAAAACTAGGCCTTGTTCTAAAGCTCTTTGGGAACCGCTTGCGTAGCCCCACAGACCTGGGGGATGCAGGCTTTCCTGCTGCCTTCTGCCTTGACATGACCCTTTGCCACTTGGCGCCGCGCTAGCTACAAAAATGGCCATACGGCTGGAGATGGGTCCCACGCCCAAAGAGCCAGCAGGGAAAACTATGCCTTGTTCTAATGCTCTTTGGGATCCGCTTGCGTAGCACCCACAGACCTGAGGGCTGCAGGCTTTCCTGCTGCCTTCAACCTCAATATTATGCTTTCCCACTAGGTGTCGCTCCAGGCACAAAAATGGCCATAAGGCTAGATATGGGTCCCCCGCCTAAGGAGCCAGCAGGGAAAACTAGGCCTTGTTCTAAAGCTATTTGGGAACCTCTTGCGTAGCCCCACAGACCTGGGGGCTGCGGGCCTTCCTGCTGCCTTCAGCCTCGACACCACCCTTTCCCTCTTGGCGCCGCACAGGGCACAAAAATGGCCATATGGCTAGAGATGGGTTGCCCGCACAAGGAGACAGCAGGGAAAACTAGGCCTTGATCTAAAACTCTTTGGGAACCGCTTGCGTAGCCCCACAGACCTGGGGGCTGCGGGCTTTCCTGCTGCCTTCAGCCTCGACATCACCCTTTCCCACTTGGCGCCGCGCCAGGGGCAAAAATGGCAATACGGCTGGAGATGGGTCCCCCGCCCAAGGAGCCAGCAGGGAAAACTAGGCCGTGTTCTAAAGCTATTAGGGAACCTCTTGCGTAGCCCCACAGACCTGGGGGCTGCGGGCTTTCCTGCTGCCTTCAGCCTCGACATCACCCTTTCCCACTTGGCGCCGCACCAGGCACAAAAATGGCCATACGGCTGGAGATGTGTCCCCCGCCCAAAGACCCAGAAGGGAAAACTAGGCCTTGTTCTAAAGCTCTTTGGGAACCGCTTGCGTAGCACCCACAGACCTGGGGGCTGCAGGCTTTCCTGCTGCCTTCAGCCTCAATACTACGCTTTCCCACTAGGTGTTGCTCCAGGCCCAAAAATGGCCATACGGCTGGAGATGGGTCCCCTGCCCAAGGAGCCAGCAGGGAAAACTATGCCTTGTTCTAAAGCTCTTTGGGAACCGCTTGCGTAGCCCCACAGACCTGGGGCTGCGAGCTTTCCTGCTGCCTTCAGCCTCGACACCACCCTTTCCCACTTGGCGCCGCGCCAGGGGCAAAAATGGCCATACGGCTGGAGATGGGTCCCCCGCCCAAGGAGCCAGCAGGGAAAACTAGGCCTTGTTCTAAAGCTCTTAGGGAACCTCTTGCGTAGCCCCACAGACCTGGGGGCTGCGGGCTTTCCTGCTGCCTTCAGCCTCGACACCACCCTTTCCCACTTGGCGCCGCACCAGGCACAAAAATGGCCATACGGCTGGAGATGGGTCCCCCGCCCAAGGAGCCAGCAGGGAAAACTATGCCGTGTTCTAAAGCTCTTAGGGAACCTCTTGCGTAGCCCCACAGACCTGGGGGCTGCAGGCTTTCCTGCTGCCTTCAGCCTCAATACTACGCTTTCCCACTAGGTGTTGCTCCAGGCCCAAAAATGGCCATACGGCTGGAGATGGGTCCCCCGCCCAAGGAGCCAGCAGGGAAAACTATGCCTTCTTCTAAAGCTCTTAGGGAACCGCTTGCGTAGCCCCCACAGACCTGGGGGCTGCAGGCTTTCCTGCTGCCTTCAACCTCAATATTACGCTTTCCCACTAGGTGTCGCTCCAGGCACAAAAATGGCCATAAGGCTAGATATGGGTCCCCCGCCCAAGGAGCCAGCAGGGAAAACTATGCCTTGTTCTAAAGCTATTTGGGAACCTCTTGCGTAGCCCCACAGACCTGGGGGCTGCGGGCCTTCCTGCTGCCTTCAGCCTCGACACCACCCTTTCCCTTTTGGCGCCGCACCAGGCACAAAAATGGCCATACGGCTGGAGATGGGTCCCCAGCCCAAAGACCCAGCAGGGAAAACTATGCCTTGTTCTAAAGCTCTTTGGGAACCGCTTGCGTAGCACCCACAGACCTGGGGGCTGCAGGCTTTCCTGCTGCCTTCAACCTCAATATTACTCTTTCCCACTAGGTGTCGCGCCAGGCACAAAAATGGCCATAAGGCTAGATATGGGTCCCCCGCCCAAGGAGCCAGCAGGGAAAACTAAGCCTTGTTCTAAAGCTCTTAGGGAACTTCTTGCGTAGCCCCACAGACCTGGGGGCTGCGGGCCTTCCTGCTGCCTTCAGCCTCGACACCACCCTTTCCCACTTGGCGCCGCGCCAGGCACAAAAATGGCCATACGTCTGGAAAATGGTCCCCCGCCCAAGGAGCCAGCAGGGAAAACTAGGCCTTGTTCTAAAGCTCTTTGGGAACCGCTTGCGTAGCCCCACAGACCTGGGGGCTGCAGGCTTTCCTGCTGCCTTCTGCCTTGACATGACCCTTTGCCACTTGGCGCCGTGCTAGCTACAAAAATGGCCATACGGCTGGAGATGGGTCCCACGCCCAAAGAGCCAGCAGGGAAAACTATGCCTTGTTCTAATGCTCTTTGGGATCCGCTTGCGTAGCACCCACAGACCTGAGGGCTGCAGGCTTTCCTGCTGCCTTCAACCTCAATATTATGCTTTCCCACTAGGTGTCGCTCCAGGCACAAAAATGGCCATAAGGCTAGATATGGGTCCCCCGCCTAAGGAGCCAGCAGGGAAAACTATGCCTTGTTCTAAAGCTATTTGGGAACCTCTTGCGTAGCCCCACAGACCTGGGGGCTGCGGGCCTTCCTGCTGCCTTCAGCCTCGACACCACCCTTTCCCTCTTGGCGCCGCACCAGGCACAAAAATGGCCATATGGCTAGAGATGGGTCGCCCGCAAAAGGAGACAGCAGGGAAAACTAGGCCTTGATCTAAAACTCTTTGGGAACCGCTTGCGTAGCCCCACAGACCTGGGAGCTGCGGGCTTTCCTGCTGCCTTCAGCCTCGACATCACCCTTTCCCACTTGGCGCCGCGCCAGGGGAAAAAATGGCAATACGGCTGGAGATGGGTCCCCCGCCCAAGGAGCCAGCAGGGAAAACTAGGCCTTGTTCTAAAGCTATTAGGGAACCTCTTGCGTAGCCCCACAGACCTGAGGGCTGCGGGCTTTCCTGCTGCCTTCAGCCTCGACATCACCCTTTCCCACTTGGCGCCGCACCAGGCACAAAAATGG
>NW_026961312.1:0-30911 GCF_963924245.1 Chroicocephalus ridibundus
GATACACGTGTTGAGGCCACACACCCCTGCCCCAGGAAGCCCCGCCCCCGCGGTGGGCGCAGCCAATCAGAGAGGGCTGGGCTGGAGCGGCCCCACGCTGTCCCCGCCCCACAGCTTTGACCACGGCCCACATCACCTGCCCCCTGCGCCGGCCACGCCCCCTTTGAGCGCCCCAATCACTTGGTCGCGGTCCCGCCCCCCCGCCAAGGCACCGCCCACGCTCAGCTCCCCGGGATCTGCCCCCGCCCCTCACCTCTGGCCACGCCCTCACTTCTGGTCCCGCCCCCGCACACCCGACAACGCCACGCCCCCCGCACAGACACCCCGCCCCCCGGATCAGGCCCCGCCCCCTCCCCATCTCCCAGCGCCCCCGGCCCGGCCCCGCCCCGCCCCGCCCGGCCCCGGCCCGGCCCCGCTCACAGCGCCCCGGAGCAGCCGGTGCAAGACGAGGCTGCCCACGCTGATGTCCACTGTAGGTGACGCCGCGCTGGCCGCACTCGAAGCAGAGCCGGTTAGGCGGGGGAAGCGCTCACCAACTCCCTCCACCCGCCGGCACCAAACCTCCGCTTCCGCATCCCGGGACGCCGCGTTCCCTTTCCGGACCCCGGAGCCTCCACCGGGACCCGCTCCCCCTCCGGTGGCCGCCGCCGCCCGCCGCCGCCATCCCTCCTTCCCGCACCCGGCAGCGGCGGCGGCGCCGCCGCACTGCGCATGCGCGGGGCACGCCCCTCCCGGCGCACTGCGCATGCGCAGGCCGCGCCCCGCTCAGTTGCCATGGGGAGGGTGCCGGTGGGCGTGGTCTGCGCATGTGCCCCCCCCAGAAGCCCGGCGGGAAGCCCCGCCCCTTCGCGCGTGCCCGCCGGGCGGGCGGCCGTCGCGCGCCCAACGGCTCTTCCCGCCCAACGGCTTTTCCCGCCTCTTCGGCGCCGCCTCAGCCCCCGGTGAGTGATTTACCTCCGGGCGTGAGGGGAAAGTGGTCGTTTTGGGGCGTTTTCACACAAATTCGGTATTATTTCCCCCCCGCCGTGGTGTGAGGGGATGGGGGGCTTGTCTTGGTCCCCTCACTGGGGTCTTCTCCCCCGCCTCGGAGACCCCTCAGCGCCGCCTCCACCCCCAGCGAGTGGTTTAACCCCAGACACAGCAGGAAATGGTTCATTTTGGGTCGTTTTCACACAAATTCGCTATTCACACACACACATTGTGTCCCCCCCCTGTGTGAGCACATGGGATATTGGGGGGGTCTCATTGAGATCTACCACCCCCCCCCAGTGCCTCCTCTCCTCCCCGGTGAGTGGTTAACCCTGGACACAGGGAGAAAATGTTCATTTTGGGCCATTTTCTCACAAATTCACTATTATTCCCACACACTCATTGTGTTTGCCCCCTCCATGTGTGAGGGGATGGGATAGCGGGGGTCTTGGTCCCCTCATTGGGGCCTCCACCCCCCACCCCCAGCGCCTCCTCAGCCCTCAGTGAGTGATTTAACTCCAGACACAGGAGAAAAAGGTTCATTTTGGGTCTTTTTCACACAAATTCACTATTATTTCCCCCCCTACATTGTGTCTCGCTCTTCTATGAGGGAATGAGGTCTGGGGGGGGGTCTCAATCCCCTCATTGGGGTCTCCCCGACTCAGTGCCTCCTCCCCCCGCCGGTGAGTGTTTTATCCCCAGACACAGGGGGAAATTGTTCATTTTGGGTCGTTTTCACAAAAATTCACTATTATTCTCACACATGCATTGTGTTTCCCCTGCCATGGTGTGAGGGAACAGGGTGGAGGTCTCTGTCCCCTCATTGGGGTCTCCTCCCCCCCACCCCTGCGCCTCCCCCCATCTCCAGTAAGTGTTTTATTCTCTGACACAGGAGTAATTGTTCATTTTGGGTCATTTTCACACAAATTCACTATTATTTCTACCCCCCCGCACTCCACAGGCACATTCTCTCTCCCCCGCCCCATGGTGTCAGTGGATGGTCTGGGGGGGTCCCGGTCCCCTCATTACGGTCTCCCCCCCCCCCCCCACCTCCTCCCCCCCTCAGTAAGTGCTTTAAACCCCAGACGCGTGGGGGGGCGCCTCATTTTTGGTTGTTTTCACCCAAATTCCTATTATTCTCCCCCCACTCCAAGCACATTTCGTGTGTGTCCCCCCATTGTGGGAGGGGATTGGGTGGTGGGGGGGGGTCTCAGTCTCCTTATTGGGGTGTCCACCCCAAACAAGAGCTTCAAGCTGCTTCTTTCTTTAATAGTGCACAGAACCACGTTACAAAAGACCTCCCCCCCCACCCCCATTTTCCAACCCCCCCTCCCCAAATTTGGGGCCCCCCCCCGGACCCCGCGGGGACGAAGGCAATTCTGGTAAGGGGGGGGGAAACGAGGCACAGAGGGGCTGGGGGGGGGCCAGGAAAGGGTTGGGGGGACCCATTGCCCCCCCCAATGGTAAACCCCCCCCCCCAAAATCCCAGGGGAGACCCCCGCCTCCTCTCTCCCCCTCCCATTGGAGGGGGGGCTCCCCCAAATCCCCCCCCCCCCACAGGCCGCACTGCGGACCCCCCGGAGCCAAACCTCCCCAAAACCCTGCTCGACCGTGGATGCACCCCCATAAATACCCCCCCCCATGGTCCCCTCCCCCCATAAATACATTTGCAAAGCAGTTACAGCAGCCCCCCCTTTTCTGGGGGGGGGGCTGGACCCCCCCTTTATGCGGGGTGACCCCCGCTTTTATGAGGGTGAGCCCCCCCTTTCTTGGGGGGCTCTACCCCCCTTTAATGCCCCCCTCACTTCATAGGGGGGCTCTGACACCCCCCCCGTATTGGTGGGCTTAACCCTCCCTTTATGGGGGGACCCTTTACCTTATGGGGGGGGGTGTCTCCATCCTCCCCCCTCCCTTTAGAGGTGTGTCCCCCCCTTTTAACTACGGGGGGGCCCTTAATGTACCATAAATACCCAGCCCCCCCCCCCCCAAATCCTCCCCTAACCCGGCCCAGCCGTGTTGTGACCCCCCCTCAATTTGGGAGCCCCTCCCTCCATTTTTGAGGACCCTTCCCCTACATTTTAGGGACCCTCCCCTCTATTTTAAGTACAACCACCTTAATTTTGGGGACCCTCCCCTCGATTTAGGAGCCCCCTCCTCCATTTTGAGGATCCCCCCCTCCATTTCAGGCCCCCCCTTGACTTTGGGGCCCCCCCTTCGACTTTGGGGACCCAGCCTGTTACCTTGGGGACCCCCCCCTCGATTTTACATACACCGCCCCCCCCAATTTTGGGGGCGGGCTTTTTCCTGGGAGGGGGGTGTCAGGGATGCTCCAGGCACCCCAAGACTTTTTTTGGGGGGGGCTGGGTGTCAGATGGCCGTGTCCCAGAGCACGGTGTGTGACCGGCGGTTGGGGGGAGTCCCGGGAGGGGGTCTCCCCTCATGTGTCCCCCCTCTCCAGGCAGGGGGGGGCGGAGTGGGGAGGGGGGGCAGGCTCTCCTGTTTGCACAGCCCCACCCCGCGCCCCCCCCGCGCTTTAATTTCGGTGCAAACGCAGCGTTTTCGGTCGATCACCTCCTGCAACTGCCCGTCCCGCGGGCGGGGGGCGGCCGGGACCCCCCCTCCGGGAACGGGGATCCCCCCCCCGCTAATGGGGACCCCCCCTCCGCTACTGGGGACCCCCCCGGAGAGGGGACGGGGAGCGGGGGGGGCTCCGCGGGGGAACGGGGGGGCCCCAGCTTGGCGAACCCCCGAGGTGGAGGCCGAGCGACCCAGGCGGTGCCCCCCAGGGGGGTCTGCAGGGGGGGGGGATGTGTGTCAGGGGGACACGGTGGCACCGCTGTCACCCCGTTGTCACACAACACCCCCCCCCCCCAGTGTCCCTATGTTGCCCTGCGCATGGTGTCGTCCCCCCCCAGGTCTCTGTGCCCCCCCTCAGTGTTCCCACGTTCCCCCCACACTGTCACCCAGTGTGACCTGTGTCCTGTCCCCCCCCCCGCCATGTCTCTGTGCCCCCACCAGATTCCTACACCCCCCCGCAACGTTCCCAATCTGCTCCCCCAGGTCCCGGTGTCCCCCTCTCCAATGTCCCCATGTCCCCCTGCAGTGTCCCCCCCATGTCCATGTGCCCCCCCAGTGTGTCCCGGCCCCAGGTCCCTGCGTCCTCCCCCTGTCCCCTGTGTCCCTCCCCCTCGGGCCCTGTGTCCCCCCACCATTGTCCCCATCCCTCCCAGTGTCCCCCCCTGTCCCCCCCCAGCCCCTGTGTCCCCCCACCATTGTTCCCACATGCCCCCCCCGGTCCCTGTAGCCCCCCCTCAGCGTCCCCCGCTCACCTGCTGGCCGCCCGCAGGCCGGGAAGGTCTGGCAGGGGAGGGGGAGGGGCAGCCCTGCCCGCCCCCGTGGCACCGGGATCCCGGAGGGGGGGGGCACTGCCCCCGCCCCCCCCCGCTCCTCCCGGGGGGGCTCGGATGCCTCTGAGGGGGGAGGAGCCAGCGCTCAGCCCCGCCCACGAGGGGGCGTGCCCACACCCACGGCCTGCCCACCCCAGCCACAGGGGCGTGTCCTCCCCAACCCGGCAACTGCACCCCGGGGGCGTGTCCCCTTAGAGCCCGCCCACCCCACCCGAGGGGGAGGAGCCAGCGGTCAGCCCCGCCCACGGGGGGGCGTGTCCTCATAAACTCCCGCCCTCCTGCATTCAACTCACTCTCTGCCTCTTTCCCACGGCGTGGGGCAGCTCCGCCCCCTCGGCGGGGGTGTGGCTCCTCCTCGCGCAAGGGGGCGGGGCCCCCTGATGCCCCGCCCCCCCGCAGGCTGTCGTAGGCGGGGGGGCGTTTCCCGGAAGGGGGCGGGGCTTCTGCTGGCGGCGGGGGGAGGGGCAAAGCGCCAAGCCCCGCCCCACCCCGCTCACGCCCCCCGGCCCCCGGGTGGGGGAGGGGCGTGGAGTGGCTCCTCGCGCGGCCGGGGGGGGGCGGCTCGCGGCGGGGGAGGGGGAGGGGCAGGCGTGAGCCCTCGGGGGGGAGCGGGGGGGTGGCCAGCAGGGGGGGGGCGGGGGGTGAGGAGGTTGGGGAAGGGGGGGGGCACGGAGAAAGGGGCATGGCCGGCTGCAAAGGGGGCGTGGGCCGCGGATAAAGGGGCGTGGCCCGTGGGAAAAGGGGCGTGGGTGGTGGGGAAGGGGGCGTGGCCGGCAGAGAAATGGGCGTGGGCTGTGGGAAAAGGGGCGTGGCCTTCCCCAGGCGGGAGGGGGCAGCTCATCTCCTCGTAAATGGCTTCGGGCTCCTCGGGGGGGGGAGGCTGGGGAAGGGGGGGGGCTCCCCCGCCCCCCACCCCTCCTCCCCCCCCCCGCCGGGCGTCCCCCACCATCTCGATGTAGACGGGCTCCTCCCCCTCTCCCTCCCCCCCCCCGGGCCCCGCCCCCCCCTCGGAGGTGGAGGAGGGGGCAGGGGCAGGGGGCGGAGGGGCGGCGGGGGGGGGCCCGGCTGACAGGCGGGTCTGGGGGCTGCGGGAGGGCTTCGGGGGGGGCGTCTGCCGCGCACAGCCCCCCCGCGGGGCGCCTGAGGGGGGAAATGGGGGTGTCGTTGGGGTGTTACCCCCCTCCCTGCCCCATTTTGCCCCATAACCCCCTCTGCCCCCCTCCCTGCCCCATCGCACCCCCCAGCATGAGGCCCACAGCCTCCAACACCCCCAAAACAACCCACAGCCTCCCCCTAACTACCCCCCAGCCCACCCAAATACCCCCCAGCCCCGCAAGCCCCCAGCCCCCCATACACCAGTACTCCCGCCAGCCCCCACAAAACACCCCACAGCCCCCCAAAATCCTCAGTACCCCAACCCTCACAGCCCCCCATCACCCCCAGCTGCCCCGACACCCCATAATCCCCACAAACTCCCCCAGCCCCCCAAAACGCACCCCAGCACCCCGTAACCCCCCGACACCCTCTGTAAGACCCCGCCCCCCACAGCCCCCCAGTCCCCCAAAACACCCTGTAGCCCCCCCCATACTCCCCCAGCCCCCCCCCCCACACCCCCCAGACCCCATGACACCCCATAACCCCCCCAGCCACCCCTGCCCCACTCACCGCCCCTCTTGGCAGGGGGTGCCTCCAGCCCCCTCCCCTCAGGGGGCCCCGGGCGGGGGCCAGAGGTTCGGGGGAGCCCACCCCCGGTGTCGGGGAGCCCCACGGCGTGGCAGGAGAGGGAGCGGGGGGCCATGCCGGGGGGGCAGGGCCGGGGTCCCCGCTCCTGGGGGGCCGGCAGCGTCAGGAACCCCACCCGCAGGGGCCGCCGCAGGGACCCCCCGTCCCGTGCCTTGGAGGCCCTGGGGGGGGGGAATGGGGGTCAGGGGAGTCCTCAAAATACATGGGGACCCCCCCAACCCACCTTGGGATGCCCTGACCCCCACCTTGACCCTGCCCTGTGGGGTTCAGGGGGCCCCCCAAAATATCTGGGGACCCCCCCTCCCTCCGAGCCCCCCAGGGACCCCCCGTCCCCGACTGTACCCACCCTGGGGGGGTCAGTTGCGTGCAGGGGAGACCCCAGCCCCCCCCCCCCATTTTCACCCCCCCAGGACCCCAACCCCACAGACACACCCCTCCCCCCACCCCCGTCCCGCCCCAGAGGATTCAATCCCCCCCCCCCAGCCCCCCGGGACCCCAACCCCACCGACAGCATCCCCCCCCCGGGAGGGTTCACCCCCCCCCCACCGCCCACCCCTTTCGCGGCTCCTCCTCGCGGGGGGGGCGCCAGTCGGGGCGGGGCTTGCGCGTGAGCAGGTTCATGGCGGCGGCCGCGGGGGGGCGCTCTTCCCCCAGCCGCAGGAGGGCGGCGGCGGCGGCGGCGGCCAGTTCCGACCGCGGGGGGGCGCTCATCCCTGGGTGGGGGCGTGGGGGGTACGGGGGGGCGCTCTGGCTCCCTGGGGCACCCCCTCTCAGTGTCCCCATGGGGCACACCCCCTCCCCACACCCCCCCATCCCTGGTGTGCCCCACGGGACATCCCCCCCCTCCCCGGACACCTGGGTCCCCCCTGGACAACTGGGTCCCCTCCCGACCCCTCCCAGGGTCCCCATGGGACATCCCCCTCCACGGACGCCTGTGTCGCTCCATCACACCCCAAACCCCCCCCCCCCGTCCGTCCCCCCCCGTCCCCAAGGTGGGCCCGGACGCCTGAGTCCCCCCCATCCCTCCACAGTGTCTCCCGTGGGACCCCCCACCCGCTGGACGGCTGGGTCTGTGCGTCCCCCCCATTAGCACTATCCCCCCCCCCCGTCAACACATCAACACCCCCCCTCAAGGTGGGCCCGGCGGCCTGGGTGTGCCCCCCCGTTACCCCCGCACGGTGGGCCCGTCTGGGTCCCCTCCATCACCCCCCCACCCCTCCATGGGACCCCTGACCCCGCACGCCCGGGTCCCTCTGTCCCCTCCCGTCCGTCCCCCCCGCCCTCACGAACGGGCCCCCCCCATGCCCAAGGTGGGCCCGGACGCCCGCGTCCCCCCCCCCCCCGTTACCTCTCTCCGGTTCCTCTCCCGGGGCGGGGGGTCGCAGGATGGCGGAGGGGGGTGTCCGTGGGGGCGGGGGGGGGGGTAGAATCACGGACAATTCCTTCCCCCCCCCCCCTCCCCCAACCGCCCGCCAACACCCCCCCGGAGCCGGGGCCTCACGGGGGGCGGCGACCCATGGCGGGGCTCTACCGGCCTGGGGAGTGACAGGGGGGAAAGCAGAGGAGGGGGGGAGAGAGGGCGTTTAACGGGAGGGGCCCCGTTAAACCTTCCCCCCCCCCCATATTTCAACATACCGGTCGCTCCCGCCTCCCGCCCGCGCCGCTCCATGGCGCTGACGCAGCGTCCGGGCGGCCACAGCGGCCCCTGGCGGCGGGGAGGACGGTGCGCAGGCAGGCGGCGGCGGGGGCGTGGCTTCTCTGGGACTCCGCCCCCTCTGGGCGTGGTTTGGGGGGGCGTGGCCGCGCTGGGCGTCGCGACGCCTTTACGGCGTCGCGACGCCCAGCGCGGCCACGCCCCCCCCCCCGAAGTCCGGCTTCCGGTTGCCGTTACTTCCGGGTTCACCCGCCCGCCGCGGCGGCCGGCGGGATTCTCGCGCTCCGGTGGGGCCGGTGTGGGCGGGGCACGGGTTTGGCCACGGCCCTCCCGCATCGCTGACCCCGCCCTCTTTCTGTTGCCAGCTGGGATTGGCTGAGACGGGAAGAGGAGGGGGTGTGAGGCGGGACTTCCGGGGGGGGTGGGGCTTCCGGGTTTGGGGTGGTGGAAAGGGGGGGGATGGGACTTCTGGGGGAGTTTGTGGGGGGGGCGAACTTCCGGGTTTGGGGTGGGACTTCCGGGTTTTGGCATGGAGGGGGGTGGGACTTCCGAGCTTGGGCTGGGGAGGGGGGCGGGACTTCCTGTTTGGGACTGTTGAGGGGGGGGTTATGGGGAGGAGCTTCCTGGGAGGGTGGGACTTCCGGGTGGGCAGGTGGGGGGGAGGGACTTCCTCCTGGGATAGGTATGGGCGGGGGGTGGAGCTTCCTGTTGTGGCAGGTGGGGGGGCGGGACTTCCGGCTGGGCCAGGTGTGGGGGAGGGGCGGCACTTCCCCTCCCCCCCCTTCCCCAGGGCCCAAAACGAATGGAAATGGGAAGAAAATGGACCTCTGCCCCTCCCCCCCCCCTCAGATGCCGGGGGGGGGGGGGGGGGAAGGGCTGTGTCCATCTGACGCCCCTCCCCCACCCTGACAGCAGCCGCCGGGGACCAGATGGAGCCGGTTCCGGTGAGGCCCCTCCCCCCCCCCGCCTGGGTCCCCTGGGGTGGGGGAGGGGCAGTTCCCAGACACGTGGGTCCTCGCAACCGGGGGTGGGGGGTGGGGGGGGGGGTGGCTGTTTGGGGGGTGGGGCCCAGATTTTGGGGTCCGCCGGGGGGGTGCGTCTGTGGGTCCCAGGGGAGGTTGGGGGGTTCCCGGGGGGGTTCCCATGGGGGGGGGGGGATCAGGGGGTCCCATGTGAGGCGCGGTTTGGGCCCGGGGGGGTCCCATGTGGGGGACTGTGGCTAATTAAGAGTTTTTGTGGTTAATTGGGGGAACGGTCGTGGTTAATTAAGGGGATTTTGGATTAACTGCGGAGAGATTGTAGCTCATTGAGGGAGCTCCTGGTTAATTAAGGGAGACTCGTGCGTAATTTGGGCGCGTGGTTAATTACGTGGCTCCGTGGCCAGTTTTGGGGAGTGACGGTAATGGCGGGGGGGGGGGAGGGTGTGGTCCTGGCGGAGGCGGGACTCGAACCCGGGGCCGCGCGAGGGCGCCACCATCTCGGTGAGGTCGGTGCATGCGGGGGCCGCCATCGGGGGGAGGGCGATGCCCGAGGGGGGGGGGGCAGGGCGTGGCCGGAATGGGCGTGTCTGCCGCCACGATGCCGGGGGGACCCACCCCCAAAAACTTGGGGGGACCCTAAAAACGGGGGGGGGGGAGGAGAAATATGGCGACCTGACCCCCCCCCGCCTCAGTGTCTTCCCCCCCCCTCCAGGAGACGGACCCCGCGGTGCATTCTGGGAAGGAGGAGGAGGGGGGAGGGGCCCCCCTGGCCACGCCCACCCCCCACAGCAGCCTCGCGGGGGTGGGGGGAGGGGCGGGGGGCCCCTTCGACCCCCCCCGAGCGGCCGCCGCCCTCCTGGGCCGCTCCTTCGCCGCCCGCCGGGCCGTGGGGGGGGCGGCAGCCGCCGGTGAGTGGGGGTTTCGGGGGGTTTTTTTGGGGGTCAACGCTCCACTTTTCATCATTTTTAACCCAAAATCCCCCATTTCCGCCCCATTCCGCAGCCATGAACCTGCCCCCCCAGCAGCGGCTCTACCGGGGGCTGGTCAGCCTGGCCGTGCCCCTCCCCCCACCCGGGCCGCGCAGGGCGGGTGCCCCTCCCCCACCCAAGGTGAGACACCCCCCCCCCGGGGCACCCCCCATGCCCCTCCCCCACTCAAAGGACACCCCCTCCCCCCCCCGCTCCCCCCCCCCGGTGCTGACAGCCCCCTCCCCCCCCCGCAGGTTCCGGGTCCAGCGCTGGCGGCGTTGGGGGAGGGGCGGGGGGGAGGGGCGCCCTGGCTGCCCCCCCCTCCCCTCCTCGGCCCCCCCCCGGCCCCTCCCCCACCCCCCCCGGCGCCACCTTCCTCATGTTCCGCAAACTGCAGCAGTGGGGGGAGGGGCTCCCCTAATTACCCCACTGCCCTAATTACCCCCCCCAATAAATCCTCATTTCTAACCCCTCTGGGGGGGGGGAAGGGGTGTTTGTGTGGGTCACGTGGGGTGGGCGGGGTCTCGCGTGAGGCCCCTCCCACTTTTGGAGGAGCGTCCCATCATCCTTTGCGGGGTGTGTGTTCCAAACTACAACTCCCAGCATCCCCTGCGGGGGGCTCCGCCTCCCCATCACCGTGGAAACGGGACAAACCATCGCGGGGGGGGGGGGGGGCGGACACGGACACCGTAGACAGTACCACTTGGGGGGGGGACGGACATGGACAGTGACAAAACCCCCCAAAAACCGCCTTGGGGGGGAAGAGAAACAAGGGCAGATAGAACCCCCCGGGCTGAGAACTCCCCAAAATTAGTGTTTCCCCCCCCCCCCCCAAAAAAAAACCTGACACCGACCCCCCCTGACCAATCGCGTTCTTTATTCCCTTCCCCCCCGGGCACAGATCAAACCACAGCAAACGCGGGGGGGGGGAGGGGGGAAAAACACCCCAACAGTGGGGGAGGGGCACACGCAGCCCCTCCCCCCGTTTGGCATCTTGGGGGGGTGGGGGGGGGGTGGGGGGCACGGGGAGGGGCTGCCCCTCTTCCCCCCCGCTCCCCCCGGCAGGGCCTGCCCCACACTTGGGGGGCGCAGGGTCCGGGGGGTTCAGGAGGCGTCGCCTCGTCCCTTGTGGAAGAGATAAATGGGCCGCTGGAAGCCTGGGGGGGGGAGGAGAGGTTATGGGGCGCCCCCTAAGTCCCTGTCCCCCCCCCCACATATTAGGCAGGAACAGACCCACAGCAGACACAGGCATCCAGGCCCCACATTTCACCCCACAGATTCCCCTTCCCTCAACCCAGCTGCCCCCCAACCACCCCCTAAACTCCCCAGATTTGGTGTCCCCCCACCCCCCAGGGGACCCAGGCATCCTGCCCCACACTTCACCCCACAGACTGCCCCCTTTCCCGCAAACCCAGGGGTCCACCCGCCCCCAAACCCCCCCAAAAACCCTCCAAATTCAGTGTCCCACCACCCCCAAACTCCCCAACCCCCCCGAATTTGGGGTCCCACCACCGCAGAACGCCCCAGACCCCCCGCCACATTTGGGGTGCCCCACTTGTTAGGGACCTGCCCCACATCCCAATAGGGGACCCCAGACATCCGGACCCCGCACTTCACCCCCCCGAAGACCCCTTTTCCTGTGAACCCAAGTCCATCCGCCCACCCCCACAATCACCCCCCACGCCCCCAAACCCCCCCCCCCCAAATTCAGGGTCCCCCCCCACCCCCCACATCCCTCCCCACCTTTGGCCGCGTGCTGGGGGGTCCCCAACAATTCGTAGCTGTCGAACCCCACTTCGGGGGAGGTCAGGTAGGAGGGAAACTGCTCGGGCCGCAGCCGGATGCGCTGGTAGTTCCTGTAGGTCGTCTCCTGGAGAGAGAAGGGGGGGGGGATGACACACACAAAATAAGCCATAAACCCCCAAAATGTGTCCCCCCCCCCCTCCATTCGCAGCCCCCCAGCGCTCACCGTCAGCCCCTTGCGCTTGCGGTAGGAGGCCCAGGGCTGGGGCTCCAGCAGCAGGAGCCCCCCCGGGCGCAGGTGCCGGTAAACGCGGCGGAAAAGGCGCTTGAGCCCCTCGTCCCCCCAGTTGAGCTGCACCCACTTGGTGAGCGAGAGGCAAAGCACCACGTCGAACTCGGGGCGCTGGGCGCGCACCCCCTCCTCCCGCTCCGGCACGTAGTTCCCCTGCGGGCATTAATTAGCAAGGGAGCAATTAATTAGAGGGGGTTGGAGGGGGGGCGGGGGGGTATCGTGGTGGTGGGGGGGGGGAAACGCAGGGAGAGGGGGGTTGGGGGGCACCAGCCCAGGGTGAGGCCGCTGAAAAGGGTGGGAGTGGGGATAATAATTAAGCAAGGGTTAATTAGGGAGCGTTCGTTAGGAGAGAGGAGAGGGGTGGGGGGAAAGGCACTGAGGGGGGGTTTGGGGGCAGCAACCCCGGGTGAACCCCACTGAAAGAGCCAGAAGTGGGAGTAATAATTAAGAGAGAATTAATTAGGGGGGATTACGGGGAAGGGGAGAAGCCATTTGGGTGGGGATAATAATTAAGGGGGGGCTAATTAGGGGGGAACTGCTGGGGGGGAGGGGGAGAGGGGTGTGAGAAGCGGCACCGAGGGGTTGGGGGCAGCACCCCAGGGTGAGCCCCAGTGAAGAAACACACAAATAATTAGAGGGGAGTTAATTGGGGGGGGGAAGGATGGGGGAGAGGCAGTGGGGAGGGTTTGGGGGGCAGCACCCCAGGGTGAGGCCCAGGGAAGTGGGGGGGGGGAAGGGGGGGGGGCACATGACCCACACTGAGTCCCACAGAGGGGTTTTTGAGGGGTGGGGGGCAGATATTGAGCCCCACTGAGGGAGCTGGGGGGGGTACAAGCCCCACTGAGGGGTGGGGGGTTCTGAGCCCCCCAAACCCCCATGTGACACCCCCCCCAAAACCCATGTCCCTTCAAAACCCCTTCTGAGCCCCAAACCCCACTGTGAGCCTCCCCAGAGCCCTTGGGACCCCCCCAAACGCCACCGTGTCCCCCCCAGAAAAACCCTTGTGACCCCCTCAGACCCTCTCAAACCCCGTGGGACCCCCCCAAGCCCCTTCTGAGCCCGTAAAGCCCCACTGAGACTCCCCCCAAACCCCAACACGTCCCCCCCAAAACCCCCTCTGTGCCCCCCAAGACCCCTTGGGACCCCCTCAAGCCCCACTGAGATCCCCTCCAAATATCACTGTGCCCCCCCAAACCCCACCACGTCTCCTGAAAAGTCCTTCTGAGCCCAAGACCCCTTGGGATCCCCCCAAATCCATCAACACCCCCCAAGCCCCACTGTGAGCCCCCCCAAACACCTTGTAACCCACGTCCCCCCAAAATCCCATCTGAACCCCCCCAAACCCCACTGTGAGCCCCCCAAAACCCTTAATGACCCTCTCAAATATCGACCTCGTTAATATATGAACCCTTCTGACACCCCCCAAACCCCACCGTGAGGCCCCAAAAAACCGCTTTTGACCCCCTTAAATGTCCCCGAGTCCCTCAAACCCCACTGAGCCCCCCAAAAAACCCTTGTGACCCCCTCAGACCCTCTCAAACCCCACCTGAGCTCCACAAGACGCCTTGCAACCCGCCAAAATTCCCCTTGTGACTCCCTCAGACCTCCCCAAACCCCCTTCCAACCCCCCCCAAACCCCTCCGTGTCCGTCCCCCCCAACTTACCGTGACAAAAACAACGTTGTGAGGGAAATCGGCAGCCCCGGGCCCGTCGGGGGGCAGGCGGGGGGCGGCGATGGGACCCCGACTGGCCAAGAGAGCGGCTGGAAAACCCTTCCGCCCCCCTCCTCCTCCTCCTGCGCCGTTCTCCCCTCCAGCTCCGGCCGCCGCTTCGGCTTGAATTTCCTCCGACAGATAATGCCGGATATTTTGTCGGGCCGAACGGATCAACCCCCCATCAATGTCCAACCCCACCACCCGGGCGGGCCCCCAGCGTTTGGCGATGCTGAGGGTGAGGTGCCCCACGTTGCACCCCACGTCCAACACCTCCTTCCCCGCGAACCACTCCGGCCTCATGGCTCGCAGCCGCCCGTCCTCGCAGTCGGGGTTGCGATAACCGTAGTATTTGCAGTAATTGCCGTATTGGAACTTTCGGACCTGGTGACGTTGACGCTGTTGCTGGGTTTTTCCGGGGGGTTTGGGTTTTTCCGGAGGGGGGCGGGTTCCTTCCGATTTACTGCAAGTCCGTCGCCGTTTGCGATGGCGGCCGGGGCAGGCGGTGGCGGTGGCACATGGCGGCGGGGTGGCGGTGGGGACGGCGTGGGGACAAGCAGCCTCATCGGTGACGGAGGCGACAGCGGCAACGGTGGCAGCAGCGGCTCCTCCTCGCTGTTGGCCGCGGTGACGATGGCGGCGGCGGGTGGTTTTGGCGGGGGAAGCCAAACGCAGCCCCTCGCCGGGTGCGTTGAGGCTGAGGGGATCGGTGATATCACGAGGGACCAATATCTCGACGGGGTCGCGACCGCGGGCGGGGAGGGGGGAGGACTGCGGGGTGCGGGCGTTGAGGGCCCGGCTCACCTCCTCGTCCAACAGACTGTTGAGGTTTAACGGATCGAAGATGTTTCCCCCTAAAAGGAACTCGGAGGGAAGCACCGGGCCGCATTCCGAAGCCGCCCGGCGACGCCGTTTCCAGGCCGGCTGTTTGGCCCCGCAGCTGCTTCGTCGCTTCCCTCCTCCCGCCGACCTGAAGCCGTTCCTCGGCCTGGGCGCCTCCACGGCGGGTGAAGCTTCTTCTTCTTCCTCCCGGCCTCCGGTAACGGCAGCAGACGAAGAAGGAGGCGGCGGGACCAGGAAGGCCTCAGGCTCAGCCGCCATGGCGGGCCGCGCATGCGCGCTGCGACCGCTTTCCCTTGCGCATGCGCCGCCGCTAGGGGGCGCTGTTCCGCCCGGGGGAAGGGGGGACTCCTCCCGCGCCCGCCGCCCGCCCGCGAGTGCGGGAGCGAGGCGGCCGGCCGGAGTTTATATAAGCGATAGGCGTGGCCACGATGCGCCACGCCTTCCTCCTCCGGGGGTGCCAGCCAATGGGAGAAGAGGCGGCGGGGGAGCGGGCCAATAGAAAGGAGGCCGCCGCTTTCCCCCCCCACTCCTCCCGCCCCGCATCAAGGACCCCGGGCCTGAGGGGTGGGGGTGGCCGCGGCGAGTGCCTGCGCGGATGGCAGGAAAAGAAGGGGCGGCCCGGGGGGAACGGAGAGGGGCGAGGGGCACCGGCGCGGGGAGAGGTGCGGGAGTGAGCGGGGCGCGGTGGGGGGTCGAGGGGGGGGCGAGGGGGTTGAGGTGCGCGGCGGGGCAGGCGCGCTGTGGGCTCTTCCCCGGGGGTGGGGGCCTCGGAGCGCGCGCTGCTCGCCGGGATTTGGAGTCCGCGGGGCAGCCGCGCATGCGCAGCGCCGGGGCGAGCGCCTCCCTCCCTTGTAGGGCCGATCCCCCTCCACCCACCACCTCAACCACTCGCCCACGTCACCGCTCAGCTCATGACATCACTCGGCCATCCCTTCCCTCACCCCACTTCCCCCCACCCCACCCCCGCCGTTAACGGAGCGGCGGGGACCACGTGGGGCCGCCGCACGGCTCCCGCGGAGCAGCGCGCATGCGCGGAGCTCCGCCCCGGCGGCGCGTGACGGCGGTGCGCACGCACGAGCGGCCCCCGCCCGCTCCCCCTGCGCACGCGCAGTAGCCCCTCATCCGCGGCGGGGGGGGGGGGGGGGGGTGCGAGCCGCGCGCATGCGTCGTGCCCGGCCTCGCCTCGCCCACGGCGCACGCGCATCCCCTTCCCCGCGCCGCGCGCGCGCATGCGCAGTGGGCGGGGCCGCCGGGCGGGAAGGCGGCGGGGTGGGGCGCGCGCCGCGACGCTCGCCTTCGTTTCTGTGGAGGTAAAAAAACCCAAAACTCTCTAAATTGGTAAAAACCCTCCCCCGCCCCCCCCCCCCGCTTCACCTCACGAAAATACAAACCCCCCCCCGGCCTCCCCCCCCCCCCCCCCCCCCCCCGGCTCCAACCCCTCCCCGACCCACCCGCTCCGGCGGCGGCGCCTCAACCAGGCCCCGCCGGGCAGGTTCTGCCCCTTTTGGGGTGTTTATTGAGGGGGTTTTTTAAATGTTTGGTTTTTTTTTTTCTCTCATAGACCCCGAAACGCCAACGGTGAGAGGAAAGGGGGGGCAGGGGGACTCCCCCGGACGCCTGGGTCCCCCCCCCCCGCCTCAGGGACATTTGCGCTCCACGCACTGCTTCCCCCCCTCCTCGTATTCCTGCTTGGAGATCCACATCTGCTGGAAGGTGCCCTGGGGGCGGGGGGGGGAGACAAAGGGGAGGGGGGGGACACACAGAATGGGGGAGGCGTGTGGGGGGAGGGTCCCAGGCATCCAGGCCCCTTCCCCCCAGTTATGCCCGCCCCCCCCCCCCAGTCCTTACAAGGGAGGCGAGGATGGAGCCCCCGATCCAGGGGCTGAAGCGCCGCTCCATGGTGCTGTTGCTGGCGATCAGCTTCAGGCGCATACTCTGGGTGAAAGGGGGGGCAACTGGGAGCCACTGGGAGCCCAGTCTGGTTCCTCCCCTGCCTCAGCCGCTCCACGGCCCGCAGAGGGGATGCCCTTCCCTGGTGCCTGTGTTCCCCCCCAGTCCCCCAAAATCCCATAAAAGGGTCGGGGCTCCCTGTCCTGAACGCCCTGGGTACCCCCCAGGCCCCCCCCATCCAAAAAGGGGATCCCCCTCCCGCACACCTGGGTGCCCCCCAGCCCCCCAAAATCCCATAGAGGGGTTGGGAATCCCTGTCGCAGCTGACTGGGTCCTCCCCCCAGCCCCCCAAAATCCCATAAAGGGGGTGGAGGTCCTCTCCTCAGACACCTGGGTCCCCCCCCAGCCCCCCAAAATCCCATAAAGGGGGTGGAGGTCCTCTCCTCAACACCTCGTGCCCCCCAGCCCCCCCCAAATCCCACAAGGAGGGGTTAAGGGTCCCTGTTCCAGATGCCTGGGTCCCTCCTGGCCCCCCGGTATTCCTTGGGGGGTCCCCTCCCCAGATGCCTGGGTCCCCCCCAGATTGCCCACATCCCACAGAGGGGGGATTCCTCCCCCAGGCGCCTGGGCCCCCCCCCCCCAGTCCCTCACAGGGGGTGTCTTCTGGGAGAGCTCCCGGTTGAGGCGGTCGGTGAAGCCCTGCAGCAGCGTGTTCCCTCCGGTGACGATGACACTGCCGTAGAGGCCCTGGGGGGGAGGGATATACACAGGGTCACTGCCACCCCCAAAATGTCCCCAACCCCCCCAAAATATCCCCAGATCCCCCCCCAGTTCTGCAGGGACTCACCGGGCGGATGTCGATGTCGCACATCCCAATGCTGGTGGTGACAACGTGTCCCACCCCCAGCATCGTGTTCCCCGAGAGACCCTGGGGGGAGGGACAAGGAAGGTGGGGGGGTCAGAGGGGTCCCCCCAAACCTTTGGGACCCCCCCAAATCCTTGGGCCCCTCCCCGACCTTGACATTGGAGGGGTCGAAGAGCCCCTCGGGGATGCGCAGCCGCTCAGCCCCGTAGTCGGTGTTGTAGCCATTGGGCATCTCGTAGTGGACTGTGGGCATCTGGGCGGCCACCCTGGGGGGGGGCCAAGGGGGGTTATGGGGTGGGGGGAACCCCCCAAACCCCCCCTGAGCTCCCCCCCACCCCCAGCACTCACTGCTCGTCATAGGGGGAGTCGGAGACCTGCAGCACCGAGGCCTGGAAGTCCTGGATCACCTCCTGGGGGGGGGGGGAGGGCACAAAATGGGGGAGGACCCAAGCACTTGGGACAGTCCCGTCCCCCCCCCCCCCCCCCCAAAAGGGACCCAGGCGTTCGGACCCCCCCCCCCCAAAAAAAGGACCCGGGTGTTCGGGATCCGCCCCCCACCTCAGGTGAACCCAGGCATCCAGGACACCCCCCCCCAGGGTATCCCCAGGGATCCAGACACCCCCTTCCCCAGGCGACCCAGGCGGCTGGGACCCCCCCCCCCCCCGAAAAAGGCACCCAGGCATCTGGGACCCCCCCCTCCCCACCAAGCCCACCCTAAATATCCACCTCCCCCCCTCTCATCCAGCCCTCCGCCCCTTTCCCAGGTGAACCCGGGCATCTGGGACCCCCCCCAGGGTGTCCCCAGGGACCCAGACCCCCCCCCCCACGAAGGACTCAGGCATTTGGGACACCCCTCCCCCCCCCCAAAAAAAAGGACCCAGGTGTCTGGGCCCCCCCAACCCCCCCCCAACTCACGTTGCAGGTGAAGTTGTGCCAGGACTTGGAGACCTGGGGCAGCTTCTCCTTCTTCTTCCAGTTGGGGGGGGCCCCCTCCCGCACCGGCTCCTGGGGGCGGGGCCTCGGTCGGGGGGAGGGGCTCGAGGGGGCGGGGCTCGTGGGGGCGGGGCTTATGGAGCCGGGTAAAGCCGGGGGGGTGTGTGTGCCCTGAAGGGGGTGGAGCCGGGGGAGGGCGGGCCCTAAAGGGGCGGGGCTGAGGGGAAGGGGTGGAGCCTATGAGGTGGGTGGGGCCTGAGGGGGGCGGAGCCAAGGGGGTGTGGCCCCCTAAAGGGGGGCTGAGCTAATGGGAAGGGGCGGCCCTAAAGGGGCGGAGCCAATAGGGTGTGGCCCTTTAGGGGGCGGGGGGAAGGGGAAGGGCTGCCCCCCAAGGGGGCGGAGCTAAGGGATAACCCCGCCCTAAGGGGCGTGGCCTCCATCCCAGGCCACCCCGCCCAGTGCCAAGCCCAGGGGCGGGGGGGGGGGGGGGCAGGGCTTAACAACACCCTCCCCTTCTCTGATAGGTTGTTCCCCAGGGGGTGGGCGTGTCCCTCGCTGGCCACGCCCCCTCCCCCCCCGCCCCCTCCCCTCCTAACCTTGGCGGCGATCATATAGGGCGGCACGATGTCGATGTTCATCTCCTGGAAGAGCTCCCGGCACTGCATGGAGATGAAGTCCCCGGCCAGCGGCGACTTGACGATGCCTACGGTGGCCCCCACAGGTGAGGGACACCCCCCCCGGCCTCTGGGCCGTGCCCCTGCCACGCCCTCGCCGTTGGCTCCGTCCCCCCCCCCCCCCCCCCCCCCTCCCTTTTACCTTGCTGGAGGATGTAGCCGTCGTGGACGGGGATGGCGGTGGTGTGGGTGGCCCCGCTGTCCAGGACCAGCCCCGTGCTGCGCCCGTTGGCGAAGCTGGGCCACCGCCGTCAAGGGTCATGCTAACGAGGGGGGCTCGCTAACGAGGGGTGGCCCGCTAACGAGGAGCCACGGTCTGTTGTCCCACCAGCCACCCGCCCAGTCCTCTGGTGGGGCATGAACCCCTGCCCCCAGGCGCATAATCGGCCAATTAATGGGCTAATGATGCCGTAATGAGCCTTCGGGCCAAACAAAGGACCCAGCTGCCCACTAACGAGCCAGCCCAGCACCCAACCCACTCTAGACCCAGCCGACCACCCACCCAACCAGCCCTAGATCCACCTAACCACCTCTAGACCCATCAACCACCCACCCACCCACCTCTAGACCCACCAACTACCCACCCAACCTCCCCTAGACCCAGCAGACCATCTTTAGACCCACCAACCACCCACCCAAACCACTTCTAGACCCACCAACCACCCACCCATCCACCTCGTGACCCACCCAACCGTCTCTAGACACACCCAACCTCCCCTAGACCCACCCAACCACCCAGCAACCACCTCTAGAGCAATCAACCACCTGTAGACCCCATCAACCACCCACCCAACCACCTCCAGACCCAACAACCAGCTCTAGACGCACCCAAGCACCCACCCAACCATCTCTAGACCCACCCAATCCCCCCACCCCCAGCCAGGGTGGTTGTGTGTGGGTGGGGGGGGGTCAGTAGGTGGGTGACACCCATGGGTGACAGCAGTGGGATACGCGGTGAGCACAGCTGTCTTGCAGAGGAAGAAGGCCGGGATGTTGTAGTGCTCGAACATCAGCTCCGTCAGCTTCTCCCGCTTGGCCCGCGTGTTCCACTGAGGGGACACCGTGGGGACACCATTGGGGACACCAGGGGACCCCACCACCGTGGTGAGGGGGGTGACACACGGGTTGGGGGGACACCTACCGGGGCCTCGGACATGAGGACAGGGTGGAGGCCGGGCTCTGACTTGACGTGTTTCCCGTAGGTGTGGTCCAGGATGGCCTGGAAGCACTCCCAGTCCTCGACTGGGGACACAGGGATGGTGAGTGGGGACACTGGGGTGGAGGGGACGCGGGGATGGGGGTCCAGGGGGGTGGTTGGGAGAGGTGGGTCTCTGTGGGGTAACCATAACCTTGTGGTGGCCCTGAGACGTGATCCCCAACTCCATGGTGGTCTGTAGTGGGTGACCCCCAACCCCGTGGTGGCCCCACTGAGTGACCCCAACTACATGGTGGCCCCATTTGGTGACCCCAAGCCCATAATGACCCAACGAGGTGACCCCCAACCCCATGGTGGCCTCCATTGGGTGACCTCAACCTTGTGGTGGCCCCATGAGGTGACTCCTAACCCTATGGTGGTCCCATTGTGTGGTCCCAACCCCATGTTGGCCTCATGAGATGACCCCCAACCCCATGGTGGCCCTCACTGGGTGACCCCAACCCCATGGTGGCCCCACGAGGTGACCCACCAACCCCAGGCGATGACCCCTACGGGTTCCCCATGGCCTGCAGGGTGTCCCCATCCCCATGTCCCCCCCCGGAGGTGTCCCCACGGTCTCCCCACTCACTCATGCCGTTCTTGAGAGGCGAGAGGACCTCCATGCCCTCGCGGGCCACGTGCAGCGCGTTGGTGTCGATGTAATAGACCTTCCCTCCCTTCTTGTCCTTGTCACTGTCCAGCTCCAGGGCCACATCCTCGGGGGACAGCAGTCCCACCGTGGTGGGGAAATCCGCCTGCCACCACCCCCGTCACCACCACCATGGTGACATGGGGACATGAAGGCGGAGGGACACGGTGTGGCCGTGGGGTCGGGGGCGTTGGCTTGTGGGTGGTGGCCGTGGGGACAGCATGGCCATGAAGATGCCACCATGATGGGGACATTGGCCTGAGGGCGGTGGCTGTGGGGACAGTGTGGCCATGGGGATGTCGTCATGGTGGGGACATTGGCCTATGGGTGGTGGCCTTGGGGGACACCATGGCCATGGAGATGCCACTGTGATGGGGACATTAGTTTCTGTGTGGTGGCCTTGGGGACAGCATGGCTATGGAGATGCCACCATGATGGGGACATTGGCCTGCAGTGGTGGCCTAGGGGACATGGGGATGGCATGGCCGTGTAACCGTGATGGGGACATTGTCCTACAGGTGGTGGCCTTGGGGACAGAATGGCCGTGGGGATGCCACGGGGGAGGCGGGGGAAGGGGGGGATGGATGACACACGATTTGGGGGGGGTGACACAGGGGAGGGGACACGGTGACACCCACCTTGGGACAATCCTCCCCGGCGTAACCGGCCCGGACCGAGAAGGAGCCGATGTCGAACACCAGAGCCCCCACCTCATCTGGAGGGGGGGGACACACAGTGACACCGATGGGGGGGGGGGACACGGTGACACCGGGGGAGGGACGACACGGTGACAACAAGGGGGGGGCGGAACCACGGTGTCGTGCGTCCCCCTTGTCACTGTGTCCCCCCAGTTCCCCTCTGTCCTCCCCTCCCGGGGTTCTTCTCCCCCCCACCCCCGTTGTCCCCACTGTCGTCCCCCCCCGGTGTCACCACCCCTCCCAGGGTGGCCCCGCCCCCCAGCGTGTGGCCCCGCCCCCTCCCCGAGGCCCCGCCTCTCCCTTACCGCCGCCGTAGACCCCCCCGCTCATGGCGGCGGCCGCGGGTTCAGCACTGGACAGCGCCTGCCCGGGGTGGGCGGGGCCTTGACAGGGCAGAGCGCAGCCAATCAGGGCCCGCCCGGGAGGGGGTAGGCGGGGGCGGGAAAGAGGAAAGCGCAGCCAATCAGCAAGCTCCAGGGGTGGGAGAGAAGGGATTGGGGAGGGAGCGCAGCCAATCAGGGTGTGTCCGCGGGGGTGTTGGTGGAGGCAAAGGCGCTGGGAGCGCAGCCAATCAGCGGCCACCCACCGGGGCGCACGCTGATTGGCCGGCGTTGCAGACAATGGGGGCGGCTTAAAGGGACAGGCGCCTTTTAATAGTAAAGGGGGAGGGGGAACACGACCCCCCCCCCGGGGGACCCAGGTGTACGGGAGGGGCGTGGCTTAGCGGGGGCGTGGCATTTCCAGGACCCGGCGCTGGCTCCTCCCCCTGAGGGCGGGGCCAGCGGCAGCCACACCAATCGGGGGCTGGTCTCTCATTGAGCCCCGCCCCCAAATGGGTGTGGCTTCCTTTAGGCCTCGCCCCCTGCACGGGGGGGGGGGGGCATGGCTTCCCTCCCCCCCTCGTGCCTGGGAGTGGGGCAGGGGAGGCACCACCCCGGGGTTTTATGTCAAAATAACCCCAAAGTGGCTCCAATTTGACCCAAACCTGGCCCTCCCCTTCCCCTCCAGCAGCAACGTGGGGAAGAGGCTCTGCTATGGGGCAGCGGCAGCATTATGGGGCAGCCACTGTGGGGCAGCCCCATCCCGTCCTGCCGTGGGGCTGGGGTTTGTCTGTGGGGCAGCTGTGAGTCCATCCACGGGGCAGCGCCGTGGGCCAGCTCTGTGGGGCTCCCGGCTGTGGGGCAGTGCCGTGGGGCTCTTGGCCCCCAGGCGCCTCCCAGCCCCACATGAAGCCCCCCCACCCCACCCCGACCCACACAGAGCCTCCTGAACCCCTCCAGCCCCTCACATGCTGGTTGTCGTCTACCTCCAATCCCCACAGCTGCCCCATAGCTGCCCCACAGCCCCTCCATCCCCAGCCCTCCTCCCATTCTGAGGGGGTCGTCGGTTTGTCCACATCCTCCCCAGCCCCATAGTTGCCCAACAGCCCCCCCAACCCCAGCCTACAGCCCCACAGCCACTCCCGCAGCCCCACAGCTGCCCCACAGCCTTCCCCAGCCCCAGCTCCCCTCTCATTCTGAGGGGGTTGTCGTCCGTCCGTGTCCTCCCCAGCCCCATAGCTGCCCCATACCCACCCACCCCCCGGTATCCCGGATGCTGCGGTCGCTGCGCAGCACCAGGAGGGGGCGCACCGAGACGGGGAATAGCCCGGGGGGCGTGGTCTAGTGCTTGGGGGCGTGGCTTAGCAAGGGGGGCGGGGTCGTGGGTGAGGGGGCGTGGTTTAAATCGGGGGCGTGGCTTGGAGAGGGGCGGAGCCGCGCCGGGCGGGGGAGGGTTTTCGGGGGGCGTGGTTCAGTGGGGAAGGGGCGGGGCTTCGCCGAGGGGCGGGGCCGCGCCCCCGGAAGCGGAAGCGGCTGCTGTGGACGGGACAGCGGCGAGGTGCCGGGGGGGGGGGGGGGGGCAGGGAGGGGAATGAGGCCTTATGTGGGGTTTATAGGGGTCTGGGGGGTTTATGGGGGGTCTGGGGGGCTGCCCCGGGGACGGTGGGGGATCTATGGGGATGCCCGGGAGTCTCTGGGGCGCTGCGGGGAGTCTGTGGTGCTCCGGGGAGGGGGGGGGGCGTTGTAGGGGCCTATAGGGTGTCTGGGGGGGTTATGGGAGGCCTATAGGTGGTCTGGGGGGGCTGCCCGGGGGCTGGGGGGGGATCTATGGGTCTGCCTGTGGGGCGCTGCGGGGAATCTATGGTCTATGGTGCTCCGGGGGGGGTCTGTAGGGTTCTATAGGGGGTCTGGGGGCGTTATGGGAAGCCTATAGGTGTCTATAGGGAGTCTGTGAGGGAGCTGCCCGGGAGTCGGCGGGGGGGGGGGGGGGGGGGGTCTCTGTGGTGCTCCGGGGGGGGGGCCAATAGAGGCCTATAGGGTTCTATAGGGGGGCTGGGGGGGTTATGGCAGTCCTGTAGGGGTCTATCGGGGGGCTGCCTGTGGGACTGGGCGGTGCTGCAGGGGGGTCTGTAGGGGTCTATAGGTTCCATGGGGGCCGAGGGGGCTTATGGGCTGTCTACGGGGGGGGCTGTGGGGGATCTATGGGGCTGCTCGGGGGGTTTATAGGGGTCTGTGGGGCTGCCTGGTGGTCTGCGGGAGGGTCTATAGGAGTCTATAGGGAGTCTGTGGGGCTATGGGGGGTCTGTGGGGCTTATGGGGGGGTCTGTGAGGCTTGTGGGGGGGTCTATAGGGGTTCCATGGGGCTGGCTGGGGGGGGTTATGGGGGTCCCTGGGGGGGTGTCTAGGAGGGGTTAGGGCTTTTGTGGGGGGGTTATAGGGGTCTAAAGTGGGTTATGGAGGTTGGGGGGGGGGGTCCCTGAGGAGGTCTCGGGGGGTTACGGGTGCTGGGGGGGTCCTTGGGGTGGTGAGGGAGGTCGAGGGGATCCATAGGTCCCCCTGACACCCCCCCCCCTCCGTTTCTCCCCCCAGAATGTCCTCAGGCCACCCAGCAGCACCCTCAGCCCCCCCGGGGGGGTCACCGGCCACAGCGGGGGGTGACCCCCACCCCCCCCGCCACCACCACCGCCGCCGCCGGGGTCCTGCCCCCCGCCCCCCCTCCCTCAGCACGTCCTCCCCCCCATCTTCCATGGCCCCCCCCGGCGCCGATATCTTCGTGACGGCCCGGACGGATTTCCGAGCCCAGCTCCGACGTTGCCAACGGCTCCTGGCGCCGGGGGGGGGCAGGGGGGGTCCCCATGTGCCCCCCCCGGGGGAATTGCGCCTCCACGGCCTGGGCCTGGCCGTCCCCCGCGCCATTAATTTGGCTTTGCAGCTTCAAGCGGGGGCCCCCGGGGCCCTGCGGCTTCACGCCAGCACCTCCTCCGTCACCCTGCCCCCCCTGGGGACCCCCCCGCGGCGACGCCGGGGACCCCCCCTGGACGGGGGGAGGAAGAGGAGCGGGGGCTGGAGGAGGAGGAGGAGAGGAGGAAGAAGGAGGAGAGACCCCCCGGCTCCGCCATAACTCGGCCATTCACATCCGGGTCTGCCGGGAGGCGCCCTGTGCTTGAGGGGGGGCACCCCGAGGGGTGCTGGGGGGAGCCACGTTGGGGGGGGGGGGGTCTCTCCAAAGGGTTGGGGGGGGGGCGCTCCTTGGGGTCTTATGGATCATCCTGGGGGGGCACCTTGAGCTGTCGGGGGGCACCCTGACGTTGGGGGGTGGCACCCTGAGGTGTGGGGGGGGGCTCCTTGGGGTGTTACGGGTCACCCCGAGGTGATGGGGGGGCACCCCAAGGGGTAGGGGGGGCACCTTGGGGTGATGGGGGGGGCACCCCGAGGGGGTTGGGGGGCACCCCAAGGGGTTGGGGGGCACCTTGGGGTGATGGGGGGGCACCCCGAGGGGGTTGGGGGGCACCTTGGGGTGATGGGGGAGCACCCCAAGGTGTTTTTGGGGGCACCTCGAGATGATGGGGGGCACCATCTGCGAGGACCCCCCCCCTCAAACCGCCCTGGAACACCCCAAGGGGGTCTGGAGGGGACTTGGGTTGTCGTGGGCTCCCGGGCAGCCCGGAAAGGCCACCATGAGCCAGGCCACCACAAGCCACTGTGACCCACCGTGAGCTGGAGCCACTGTGGTCTGGGGCCACCAAGATGCCACCAAGGAGCTGGGGCCACCAAGTCAGGGCCACTGTGAACTGGAGCCACCGCAAGCCACCAACAAGCTGGGGCCACCGCAAGCCGCTGTGACCCACTGTGAGCCGGGGCCATCAACAAGCCACCAAGGTGTCACCAAGGAGCTGGGGCCACCAGTGAACCGGGGTCACCATGAACTGGGGCCACCGCGAGTCACCACAACCCACCATGAACTGGAGCCACCACAGGCCACCAAGGAGCCGGGGCCACCAACAAGCCACCATGACCCACGGTCAGCTGAGGCCACCGTGACCTGGGGCCATCAACGGGCCACCAAGATGTCACCAACAAACCAGGGCCACCGTGAGCTGCAGCCACCAAGGAGCTGGGGCCACCAAGATGCCACCAGTGAACCAGGGTCACCGTGAACTGGGGCCACCACAAGCCACCACGACCCACCATGAACTGGAGCCACCACAGGCCACCAAGGAGCCGGGGCCACCAACAAGCCACCATGACCCACGGTCAGCTGAGGCCACCGTGACCTGGGGCCATCAACGGGCCACCAAGATGTCACCAACAAACCAGGGCCACCGTGAGCTGCAGCCACCAAGGAGCTGGGGCCACCAAGATGCCACCAGTGAACCAGGGTCACCGTGAACTGGGGCCACCACAAGCCACCACGACCCACCATGAACTGGAGCCACCACAGGCCACCAAGGAGCCGGGGCCACCAACAAGCCACCGTGACCCACGGTCAGCTGAGGCCACCGTGACCTGGGGCCATCAACGGGCCGCCGAGATGTCACCAACGAACCGGGGCCACCAACGAACCAGGGCCACCGTGAGCTGCAGCCACCAAGGAGCTGGGGCCACCACGATTCGGAGCCACTGAGGTGCCACTAAGGAGCCACCAATGCCTCTGGGGCCACCAAGACCCTCAATGACACCCCCCCCCACCCCCCGCCCCCAACAAAGGACCTGCCCGTCCCCCCACGCCCCCCCCCCCCAGGGGACCCGGGGGAGGTGACACCCCAATAAATCCGGTGACATCAGCGGCGCTTTGGGGCTTCCCGGGGATGGGGGGGGGGAGGGGCCGGGCTTCCTTCGCGTCACCGCTGACCTTTGGGGCAGGAAACCCCCTTCCCCCCCCTCCTTCCCCCCCCCACCCCCCCCCATCCCAAAAGGTGTCCGGGGGGGGGGGACCCGGGTGTCCGCGTCCCCCTTCTCGGGCCAGAACCCGGAGCTTTTGCCGGGGAAGCCCTGGTGTGGGGGGGGGACCCCGGGCCGCGTCCCCCGTGTCGTCCCCCCCCCACTCCGTGTCCCCGTCCGTCCGTCCGTCCCCCCCCCCCCCCGACACCGGCCGCCCTTTGGCCCCGCTGGCGCCGCGGGGACCTGACCCCGGGGCCCGGCCGTGCCGAGCCGCACGTACGGCCTGGCAGGGGGCCGGCCGCCGCCCGCGTCCCCCCCGCACGCCGGGGTGTCCCCCCCCCACCCCCGGCCCCCACCCAGCCCACGGGGGTTGGGGGTCCCCGCGTTGTCCCACCGCCGCGGTGGCGCCGGTGGCCGCAAGGGTGACGGTGACGGTGACGCTGCCCCATTGTTCGGCCGCTTCCTCCGGTCACAACCGCCCCCACACGCGCGCGTCCCCCCCCCACGGTGACGGTGACGGTGACGAGGGGACCCAGGCGGCCGGCGGCGGCCGGGGGACCCGGGTGTCCTGAGGGGTGTCCGGGGTCCCCCACCCCGGCGGGTCTCCCGGTCCCCACGTCACCCTGGGCCACCGAGGGCCTGCGCAGGGTGTCCCCACTCTTGTCCCTGTCCCCATCCTTGTCCCTGTCTCCGTGTCCCCATCCCCAGCCCTGTCCCCATCTCCCCATCCTCGTCCCTGTCCCCATCCCGTGTCCCCATGTCCCCATCCCATGTCCCCCTCCCCATGTCCCCATGTCCCACTCCCCGTGTCCCCGTCTCCGTGTCCCCGTCCCCACACCCGTGCCCGTGTCCTCGTGCCCATGTGCCATCCCGGTGTCTGCCGCCCTGTCCCCATGCCACATCCCTGTGTCCCCATGCCCCTGTCCCTGCCCCTGTGTCCCCATCCCCATGTCCGTGACCCTGTCCGTGTCCCCATCCCCCTGTCCCCATCCCTGTCCCCCATCCTCATCCCCGTGTCCCCATCCCCACGTCCCCGTGTCCTTACCCCCGTGTCCCCATCCTGTGTCCCTGTCCCCACTTCTTCACATCCCCGTCCCCTGTCCCCGCATCCCCGTCCCGTGTCCCTGTCCCCGTGTCCCTGTCCCCATCCCACCTCCTCGTCCCCCCATGCCCACGTCTTTGTCCCCGTCCCCACATTCCCGTGTCCCCCTCCGTGTCCCCGTCCCCACGTCCCTCTCCCACCTCCTTTATCCCACGTCCGTGTCCCCGTCCCCGTCGTCCCCCCCCCGCCCCCGCCATCCCGGCGCCGTCCCCGCGTGGCCGGGGAGGGGGGTGGCCCGTGGCCAGGGGCCGACGTGCGGCGGCCGGCGCGGCCTTTTCCTCGACGGCCGAACCTTTGCGGGGGGTGGGGGTGGGGGGGGGAACCAAACGGACGGGGAAACCCCCCCCCCCCCCCCGCCCCCCCCAACAAGGGCCCTTCCGGCCCCGCGGCCCCTCGGATCAAACATTAACCGGGGACGGGGACGGGGGGGACGCGGCGACGGGGACGGCCACAGGCCCGGGGCCACCCAGGGACCCCCCCCCGTGCCATGAGCAGCCGGCGATGGGGGCGGCGGGTGAGTGGGGTGGGGGGCGGCCGGACGCCTGGGTCCACCTTGGGGGGGGGGGGGGGGGTCGGGGGGGTCCCGTGGGGGGGGTGACGGGAGCGACTGGGGATGGGGCATCCTGGGAAGCGGGTGGTGGGAGGGGACCCAGGCGTCCGGGGAGGGGGGGGACACACTGGGGAGGGGGGGGGGACACGACACCTGGGGGTCCCATGGGGACACCGCGTGGGGGGGGGACACCCAGGCATCCGGGCACCCCTCGGCCCCGGGGTCATTCATAGTGGGGAGGGGACGCAGGCGGCCGGGGGGGGGGGTCACAGGTGACACTGGGGGGGACACGGGGGACCCAGGCGTCCGGGAGGGACCCAGGCATCCGCGGGGGGGGGGTCCCATGGGGACACCACGTGGGTGGGGGGACCCAGGCGTGCGGGCACCCCCCCATCACCGCAGGGAGGGGCTTCCCCCCCCCATCCCAGTGCCCCCAGCCCCATCTCCCAGTGCCCCCAGTGGGATGGGGGGGGGTCCCTGACCCCCTCCCCGCCCTCCCCTCCCCCCGCCCCCCCCAGGGCTGTGTGCGCTGCTGCTGATGCTGTTGGGGGTCCCGGGGCGCCCCGACGGCCCCCCCTCGCTCTGCGACCCCCGGGTGATGGAGAGGTTCATCCTGGAGGCCCGCGACGCCGAGAGGGGGCTGGTGAGGGGGGGCTCGGGGACCACCCGGGGGCTTGGGGACACGGTGGGGGGCTTGGGGACATCATGTCGGGGGGAAGAGGGATCCCCGGGAGGGGGGGACAGGGACCCTTTGGGGGCTTGGGGACACTGAGGCAGACAGGGACCCCTGGGATGGTCCTGGGGAGGGTTGGGGACAGTGGGGGGGGGGGGACGGGACACAGGACCCCTGGGGGTCTTGGGGACACTGTCGGGGGGACAAGGACCCCTGTTGTGGCCCGGGGGGGGGGGCTTGGGGACAGCATGGGGTGGTTGTCAGGGGGTTTGGGGACACCGAGGGGGACAAGGACCCCTGGGGTGGCCCTGGGGGGGGGGAGGGGGTTGGGGACAGCGTGGGGCCGGGTGGGTGGCAGCGTCCCCCTCCCACCCCCAACCCCCCCCCAGGCCGGCTGCGGCCCCCCCTGTGACCTGCCCGAGGCGGTGGCCGTCCCCGACCCCGGCGTCAACTTCAACAACTGGCGGCGGATGGATGTGAGTGGGGAAAACGGGGCCAAACGGAGGGAAATCGGGCAAAACCGGGGGAAACTGGGCAAAACGGGGGGAAGTTGGGCAAAATGGGGCCAAATCGGGGGGCGGATTGGGTGAAATGGGGCAAAATGGGCAGAAAATGGGTAAAATGGGGGGAAACGGGGAAAACCGGCAAAACAGGAGAACTGGGCAAAATGGGCAGAAACGGGGAAATTGGGAAAATGGGGCAAAACAAGGCGAAAGGGGCAAACTGGGGAGAAATGGGGCAAACTGGGGAGAAACGGGGCAAACTGGAGAGAGATGGGGCAAACTGGGCCAAAACAAGGAGAATCGGGGTGAAATGGGGCGGGATGGAGAGAAACGGGTCTAAAGTGGGACAAATTGGGGAAAACTGGGGAGAAATGGGACGAAACGGGGGAAAATGGGGAGAGACTGGGGGGGAACTGGGATGAACTGGGGGTGATGGGAGTGGGGGGGGTCCCCGGGGGTGGTGGCCGTCCTGGGGTGCCCCTGGGTGTCCCCAGGCCCCTGTGTGACCCCCCCATGACCTCGTGCCTCCACCCCCCCATTTCACCACATCCCCAAGTGACCGCCCCCCAACATCCCCACGTCCCCCTCCGTGCCCCCTGTGCCCCCCTGACCCCCCCCCAAGTCCCCCTGTCCCCTGATATCCCCATGTCCCCCTCACCCCCCCCGTGCCCCCCCCAATGTCCCCACGTCCCCCCAGGCCCCTAATGTCCTCCTGTGACCCCCATGACCTCCAATGTCCCCCCCCACGCCCCCCGAACCCCCATGTCCCTGTGCCCCCTGACGTCCCCATGTCCCCACAGGCCCCCCCAACTCCCCCCCCTCCAATGTCCCCATGTCCCCCCCGGCACCCAATGTCCCCACGTGCCCCCCCCCATGACCCCGTGCCCCCCAATGTCTCCCCATGCCCCCCCCCCCCCGCCGTGCCCCCCCGTGACCCCGGTCCCTGCCCGCAGGCGGGGGCGCGGGCGCGCGAGGTGGGGGGGGGCCAGGCGGTGCTGGTGGCCGCCGTCCTGCGGGCACGGGAGCTGCTGCCGGACCCCCGCCTGCGCCCCACGCTCGACCGGGCCTACAGCGCGGCCCGCAGCCTGGCCCACCTGCTGCGGGGGGTCCCTGCCCCGGTACGGGGGACTGCGGGGGGGGGCGGGGGGTGTCCCTGTCCCAGTACAGGGGGGCTGGAGGGGTCCTGGGGGGGTCTCTGCCCTGGTATGGGGGTCCTGGGTGTGGGGGGGGTGTCCCTGCACCACTATAGGGGGGCTGGGGGAGCCTGGGGGCGTCCTGGGGGTCCTGGGGGGTCCTTGCCCCAGTATGGGGGACTGGGGGGGGGGGTCGGGTGGGGGGTCTCTGTCCCACTACAGGGGGGCTGGAGGGGGCTGGGGGGAGGTCCTGGGGGGTCCCTGCCCTGGTATAGGGGTCCTGAGGGGGGGGTCCCTGGCTGAGGGGGGGGGTCCCTGGCCCCTTATAGGGGGGATGGGGAGGTCCTGGGGGGGCGGGGGGGGGGGGCTCCTTGCCCTGGTATGGGGGGGTTCTGGGAGGTGCCTGGAGGGGGGGGAGGGAATGGGGTCCTGGGGGGGGGGGGGGGCGGGAATTGGGGGTCATGGAAGGTTTTGGTGGGGGGGGGTGGGGGTGGGGGGGTGTCCCACCCTGGTATGGGGGTCCCTGGAGGGGGG